>NW_022196905.1:259450810-259460545 GCF_008632895.1 Mastomys coucha
GCCTTGAGAATTCTGAAGTATTAGCCATGAATTACTGGGCTCAGTTTCTGTGGTGCCAGGGATGAACCCAGGGCCTTGTACATGCTTGGCACATTCTCCACAAACTAAACTACATCACCAGCTTGAAGACACTTTAGATTTTAAGAACTGGATGATGATGATGATGATGATGATGATGATGATGATGATGATGATTGATGATGATGATATCTAGGATATCATGGTTGGGGGAAGACAGCTCATGTCACAATGTACATATAGGGAGTGTTGGGGAGTCAGGGAACAACCCTGTATAGTCTGCTCTCTCATTCTACCTTACGTCAGCTCTGGAAATGGAAATCTGGCTGTCTGTAATGTTTACACTGTGCAGCAAACCTTTTTACCTACTGACTTGTATCTCCAGCTCCAGTTAAGCCTGCACCGTACTGAGAAGCTGCCCTGAAACATCTAGCCTCCTGCTGGCAGTGACACGGCCTCGGGCTTAGAAAGGCACGCATACTCACTCAGGTGTCCCCAGCACCTCACACTGTTCTGCAGTGAAGTGTCTCCACATACTGAGAGGAGGCCCACAGGTTGGCAGACCCAGTGTGGGTAAAAAAAAAAAAAAGCTTTTGCAGGTGCCCTCTCCTGTTGATGGCTGGGGTGGTTTCCACATCTTCCTTTCTGGCCCACTGTGTCCTGCCAAAGTCAGAAGGGTGGGAATCAGCCTCAGGCAACTATCACTCCCAGAAAGTTCAGCCCTGAGGAACAGGGGTTCCCGGTCATCGTCAAGAGCCCAGAGAGCTGACTGAGCCTGCATCAGTGTGGCATTGTGCTCTCTGAGCAAAGCCAGCACAGTGCACGTGAAAGCCACCCTCCATGATGCCCCAGAAAGCAGCCGGGATTTTTGGTGGCTGGTTCCTTAGCCTGTTCTTGCCTGTTGCTTAAGCAATCAGCCCGTTGTGTGTGTATCTCCAGACCACAACTAAAAGGCCTTCAGACGGACTGGCGTTGGCACGGCAGAGATAACTGCAGGCTCCTCTGACTTGGACCTGGGGCCAGTGCAGCAGGCCCAACTTGCCCACGATGTGGCCACTGGGGTTTTTGAAAGCATTAGGCCCTGCGCTCCGAAGAAAATCCAGTTTCTCTCTCGACTGGAAGTATTCCAGTGACCAGAGCAGTGACCTGTGCACCCGCAGACCTTTACATGACAAAAGCAGGCCACCACCACTCGGCAGACACTCTGGATCCTCGTGCTTGGTCTCCACAAGGACCCTTTGAGCTAGGAGCTATTTCCATCCCTCAGCTAGGCTTTTCCAGGTGAGCTCCAGACAGATCAGCAGACTTGGCTATGTCTTAGCTGAACTCTTGGCACATAAAAGGTGCATAGAATGAAGACAAGGACCCCAAACAAGGAGTCCAGACCAACAGAGTTAGACAACAGTTAGAAGTAAATGCCTGCCGGTCTGCCCTCTGGCCACTAAACATCTCTTATCTCTGAAGCGGTGCAGTACGTCAGGCCCTTCCCTAAAAGAGAATTTACAGTCCCACCTGTGCCCTATCCCAGTTTAGAGCTCAGAGCCTTGGTGGCCTGGGCGGTGGGGTGTGGCAGCCCCAACAACACCTTTAGGGCAGAGCCAGGCACACAGTGGGATAGGAGGGAAAGGACACAATGACCTTCAGGGACTAACTACCCGCCTCTCAGGAAGATAGACCTAAAGGGCCCCTCCTGGCCCAGAGCATCCTGTGAGCCTCTCCAGAGCCAGGGAGAGAATGCCATCCTGTCTATTGCTGGCTGACCTGGCTTCTAAGAGGAAGGCAGAAAGGTGCCGAGGAGGGCTCCACAGAGCAGAGATACTGCCCTGAGATGCAGCAGAAACCAGGGATACTGTGCCCCAGGGGGGCTGCTGGGCTCTGAACCCCTGTGAGGTGGCTTTACAGCTCAGCTGCTTTCCAGAAACTGCAGCTGGATTAGAGCTTTAGAGCCTTTGCCTGCCCCCCCCCACCCTCTACAACCTGCTGTGTTCTGCTCCCCATCTTTCCCAAGTCTCCAGTGTGCTGCCAAGTTCCCACCATGCCAAAAAAGAATCTCAGAGCCTGAGGTCTGGGTTCTGTCCCTTTGAATTCTGGCTTTACAAGTGTGCTCTTGGCTGAGTTAACCAGACCTCTGCAGATGGCCATCCTTTGTCCCCGGTGGTGGAGAGAAGCATACATCCCTCCCTTCCACCCTGCCTGGCTTCACTCCCCTCCCTGCCTCACCCCTCCCAAGGCTGCCCTGTTGACTTATGGTCTGTGCATCCTTCTGTCCACCTGCCAGAGCTGAGAGAGAGTCAGGTTTGTCTAACTTCTCTGCAAGCCCTGGGTGTGGAGTGACCCTGAGGTGCTCAGAGGCAAAGTCTGGGATGTGCCTGAAGTCTGTGACAGCCCCAGACCCTGACCCCGGCCAGACAGAAGGAAGTCTTTCTTTGAACCAGAGGTGCCAACAGCCAAGCTGCACTTGCACCTGAGCCCATGGGCTGCCTAACCGTAACTTCACCTGTGAGTGCTGGATCACCTATGGGAGGTATCACCCCTGGCCGGGAATGGTCCTCACGTGTCCCATCCAGGGACATAGTATGTCATCAGTGTGGTGCTGCAGAATGCCTACCTCCAGGGAAATTGAAAGGCCCTCGTCTGTGAGTTTAAGGAGCCTGGAAAGGGCTTGTTAAGATGTACACAGTGTCCTACCACCAAGAAGGGACAGAAAGTTCTAGAAACAGCAAGGGGGTCTTGCTAAGAAAAAGCCCATAGCCAGACACAAACCTAGTTCAGCTTAGTCAACCTTCAAGTCTGCCAAGTGGCTTCCTCGGTGTATTGTTAATACCTTGGGAGCTGGGTGGAGCCAGGTCCTTTCATTTTCACCTTTGACCTTACCTCTGTGCTCTGTTACTCATGGTGGAGAAAGAGGACATGAAGTAACACACTCCTAAGTCAGTGCCCATGAGTCAAAAGTCCCTCAGCCTAGCTCCAGTCTACACATGGGTAACTTGAGACCTGAAACACTAAGCTACTTCCCCAGGCTGGAGTCGCCAAATTACGAGAGTTTAGCAACCCAGGCACTGTAGCACACAATCAGAAAGCTGAGACAGAAGGACTACAAGTTCAAAGGTGGACTGGGTGACTGAGTAAGACTTCGTTGCAAATTCAAAACAAAATGAAACAAAACAAAAAATAAAAGAGAGCTAGGGTTAGACCTCGGGCAGAGGGTCTAGCTTTGCCTAGCAAGTGTCAAGCTCTGGGTTCCAACCCCAGAGACAAGAAACAAGTAAAGCTTTAGCCAAAATGGCTGAAGCTCGGGCCTCATCCTGAGCAACACCCAGACTGTTTTACTGTTTTTATTTGGAAGTGGGGGAGGGGGGTCTTACTTAAGTTTCCAGGTTGCCTTTGAATCTCTGGCTCTCCTGACTTGGCCTCTGGAGTAGCCTGTGCCCAAGTCCCTGCACTATCCTGCCTACCAAGACTGTGCTGTGCATGGCAAGACTAGGACAAACACCTAGACCTTTGTCATCCAGCCCATGACAGAACTGTCTGCTGGGCCCTGCACTCCAGTGCCGATGTGTGATGTGTGATATCAACTGTGTTTTTGTCTCCAGGTACCCCCGACTCCCACCAAACAGCCAGTGGTCTCCTAGCTGCAACTTTGTTAATCTTGCCCTTGTTCTTGGGATCCCACCATGATTAACCCTGTTCACAAAAGACTGAGCCCTTGGGAACATTTTCTAAGTGGATGATCCCAAGGGTGACAGAAGCAAGGGCCTCAGACCCAGTAGCTCAGGCTATGGCCACACGTGGCTGGAAGGTGCGTCCACGCTGGCTAGCTGGCTGGCTGGCTGCATGTGGGGAGAGTGTCCTGGCGAAGGTGACGCCCCCACATCAATCCCACAGCGCCCCAACTCCGACAGGAAGCAGAGTACAAAAGCCGGAAAGTACATCAAATGCACCGGCTTGGCAGAGGCGTGGATGTGTGGGATTGCTGTCAGAGTTCAAAGGAGGGGCTAAGACGCGGAGGGTCCTGCACAGCATCTCCCCCTGTGCCGGTGCTCCTCGAGGGCACTGGAGACAATCACAGGCTGCACATGCTCTTCCTGATGGTGACCTGGAGTCGGTAGGGCTGGCTGGGGCTGGCCTTGCAATGCATGCTGGGAGGCAGATGAAGTGATGCTGGAATGCAAGTGCTGATGGCTGTTGTTCTCTAAGATAGTTCTGTACACGAGGACCGTCTCCATCCTCGGCACCCTCTCTTCACTGCCCCCACGTCTATTTTCTGAAACCAACACAATTGAGGCACAGAGAGGGGAAAACACTCGCCTGAGGTCTAGCAGCCAGGAGCAAGGAGAACTTAGAGATGAGGAGAGTAATTAAGCTGGGCTTTAATGGATGAATAGGAGTTTTATAGGAAGCAAGTCAGGAGATGAGCTGGATTCCCCGTTTCAGAGCCCCTGTTTATGCTGCATCTCCATTCTCTGCCTCCCTCAGCCTTTAATAATATTTTATTATTAAATGTGTTAACATATAAAAGCAAAGAAACTCACTCTTTAGACTAGGGAAAACAGCTAGGATTTCCTTTATGGTGGCTAAGGATTTGCTAGACCTAAGAATGGTTTCTAGAGCTCAAGCCTGTCTGGATACCAGCACGGAGTGCGAGGGGCTCACGGCCCCATCCCTGAACGAGGAGCCATCCACACCTGCTGGCTTCTAAGAAAAGGAGAGTCAGTTTTCTGTAACTATGTAGCGCTTGGCAGGTTGGCCCTGCTCCTGTGGGTGGCCACACACCCAAGAACCCATAGCAACACAAACTGGAGTCAAAGGATTATCAAATTAAAAAAAAAAAAAAGACAGGAGATTGGGAGGGGGAGATCTGGGAGGAGTTAAGGAGAGGAGTCAGGGTGAATAATATCAATATACAATGTTTAACGTTTTCAATTAATAAAAATATTCACCTTAAGACATGAGAATACTCAGGAGATAAAGTGTGAATCTCTCTCTCTCTCTCTCTCTCTTTTTTTTTTTTTTTGGTTTTTCTAGACAGGGTTTCTCTGTGTAGCTCTGGGTGTCCTGGAACTCACTCTGTAGACCAGGTTGGCCTCAAACTTGGAAATCTGCCTGCCTCTGCCTCCCAAGTGCTGGGATTAAAGGCATGTACCACCACCACCGCCCGACAAGTGTGAATCTCTTAAACATATAAAACCTGTAGTGCAGAGGCTAGAGAGATGGCTCAGTGGTTAAGAGCACCAGCTGCTCTTTTAGAGGACCGGGGTTCAATTCCCAGCAATCACATGGCAGCTCAGAACCATCAATAACTCTAGTTGCAGGGGATCTGATGCCCTCACACAGGCATACATAAAATAAAAAAGTTTTGTTTAGTGCATTTATTTTGTGCATCTATTGTAGCTCAGGATTGAGCAGGGGATGCTCCAGCCCTCAGTGCTTCCTCTTTGGTGGGGAGACAGTTAGGAAACAGACAAGCTAGTGTGTGGTAGGCAGAGCTAGGGACCGCCCATGCAGCACTGTAACTGCTGTGGGACAGAGACTACCCACGGGGGGAATAGGGCAGGCATTGGCAATGAGGTGGCATAGAGAGAGAGAAGATTTCAAGGCACCTGGAGGAGCCAGGAGAGACATGGGGGAAAATGTGGAAGGAGAACAAGGAAGAGAGGATCATTAAATAATTGTGATCGCTGTTACCATCATCACCACCAATAGCACCGTGAACATCACCATCAGCATCAGCATCACCAGGGTCTCCAAGGCCATCATCATCACCAACATCACTGTCACCATCATCATCACCATCATTACAATTACTACCATTACCACCACCTTCAGCATCACCACTACTGATCACCACCCTCACAACTGCCATCATCATCATCACCATCATCTGCACTCTCATCATTACCATCATCACCATAATTACCACCATCATCAACTCGTCTCCACAATTATTACTGTTATTACAATTATCACCATCATCATCAGCACCACCATCACTATCATCACCACCACTACCACAATTGTTGCCATTGCTCTCAGCATCTGTCTTTAGAAAGCTGGTCCTTAACTGTGAGCATCTCTGAACAAAACATGCTTAATGCTGACATGACACACATGAGAAGCCAGGATCACTTGGAGGACCGGAGAACCAGGGCATCTCAGTCATATCACTCTTGAAACTTCTTCTACCCCTCGAGGTCTCATGCTTCTTCTACCCCTCGAGGTCTCACTCTGAGCATGTGTCTTTAATTCTCGCCACTGAATAAGTGCAGCATTTTCAGGAACAAGCAGAGGCTCTGGAAGCCCTACAATTATTCACTGCACATCCTCAAGAGGACTGAAGCAAGTCTGGGGTCCCACCTCTGTCATTCAACAGGATTCTGAGACTCAAACGCTCGGGAACCCAGGCCCTTCAGCGCTAATGCAACGGCCGCCCGGGTTTGGGTTTGTGAGTGCCTGTGGAAGTCGAATGAGAGAATTCATTTAAAAACTAGAACTCTGCCTGGTGGCTGGGTGGCTGCAAGGCCAGCTCTTGCTACCAGCATTCATGCTTTGTCTTGGTTCTTGGTAGCTTTCCTAGTCCAAATGCACTCTTTTATGTTAAAGATGAAGTGTTGAGGGCCAGCAAGATGGCTCTGCAGATAAAAGGGCTTGCCATCAAGCCTGACGCCCTGGAGAGAGTGGAGTTCCACATGATGCCCAGTGTTCTCAGGGCTTCTCCCTGGATTCCCGTGACCTCAGGCTCCAGGCTCTGGAGGTCCTCGTGGCTCTGCAGAGGTCATAGATGACGGACATGAAGGGAAGGCTTCTCTATCTGGCTGGGCGGGTCAAACCCAGCTCGTCCCCGACTGGGAAAACTCATTAGCCAGGCTTTCTTGGCCTCAGCTTCCTCTTGCAAAATGAAATTGATAAAGCCACATCGCAGGAGGGCAGGGAGAGCCGATGACACCGTGCAAGGAAAACCGCCTGAAACAGGTGATCTCTCTCTTAACAGAGAGGCAATCACAAGGTGGCTTTATTAAATTCTCTCTTTTTGCTTTACCTTGAGACCATGGTGATATGATTGACAGGCATGAAAAAAAGTACAAAAGAAAGTAAAAAAGGGTAAACAAGAGGGGTATAGTATAGACACATGAACACACACATGCACACACACGCGCACACACTCACACACACACATGCACACACACATGCACACATACATGCACATACCTGCATACATACACGCATTCACACACATATACACATGCATGCACACGTGCATGCATGTGTGCATGTGCATCTACACACATGCACACACACATGCACACACATGCACACATATATTCACATGCACACACATGCATACACACATATACACACATGTATACACACAAACAGAAACCCAATCCCCCTACACACACACACACACACACACACACACACATACACGTGCTCACTCAAAAAGGCCAGCTGAGGGACCCTGGTAACGTATAAACAAAAGGTGGGGGGTAACCCTCGAAGGCTTCACTCTGACAGCCCCCGGCGGCAGTGATGAATTCGAGAAGTTATCTCATTTCCCACTGTTTTAATTAGAGACTTGGGCTCTGAGGCCTCGCAGCTGGCTGCTTTGTGCCTCGTTCTCTTGCCTGACAGAGAAAAATGTCTCCATGATGTCAGCCAAGCTCCCTGCCAGACCCGAGCAAGAGCAACTTCTGAGATTCATAAACTTGTGGTTTGGGGCCTGGGTGTCACTGAAGCTGGGCCTCCGTGGGGAGAGAGTGACACAGACAGCCTTCTCTTGGGTGACCTCTTTCAACCAAGGGGGGCGGGGTGCTCTGGCAGGACGGCAGGATGAGCAGGTGGGGCCCAGGAGACAGCCCTAAGATGATTTCTTGTGTCTCTGGGTCTAGTTTGCATGAAATGGAGTCTCCTCTTGGCTCCTAATTGAGCACAGCTTGGAGAGGGAAGTTCTGCCTCTCCGAGACAATGTCTTTGATTTCAGAGTGTGCTGTGCGCTCCGGGTAATTGAACCTGATGCTCCTCTTCTGCCAAGGGAGTCTTTATGACAGTGCCATTGCATGCAGCTGGACTGAGCTCTCTGGGTCTCTGTCTCCCCTGTGATCACCTGCAGAAAGGAGGCTGGTAGGCAGAGAGAGAGGCCAGGTCGGGAAACAGCCGACCTCTGACCTCAAATGGTGAGCACAGCTTGGGCATCTGCCTAGCTTTGAGCTTGCCTCTTTGCAAAGCAGACACCCTAAGTAGTCACCTGGCTCAGGACATCTTGAAAATGAACCCCTGGGAAGGGAAACTGCTAGCTTAGAACTAAGGAAATGGTCCCGTGAGGCCTATATGGGACTCTGGTAAGGGACATGATTAGGACCTGTTTGCATGCACTTCTGCTGAGACCACCCAGGCTGGCCACCTTGCTCAATGCAGACATGAACTCTCTAGGCTCTAAACAGCTGTCTGAAAGTGGCTGTCAGAAGTCATCTCCCACTGCCTTAGAGGATCCTGCTCAACGCCAGGCCAGCCTTCTTGTCAGCATCTCAGGGGATGGGCAGGCCCTCCTGCACATGCTCTGTGAGCAGCAGATGCCCAGGGAGCTAGCTGTGGCCAGCAGGCAGTTACCTAGAATCAAGTCTGTGGCCAAGCCTGTGGATGGTGAGCAGCTAACCGAGGTTTAATCTCTTGATTGGCCATAAGAGAATCTGTCCCAAGTAAGGGAGCATACAGGTGCTCCAAAGATGCCTGTAAGAGGTTGACTTCTTGACCCGAAAATAACTTAGGTCACTGTAGATTCCAGATTATGATCCAGTTGCTCACTTTGCTCATAGAAACAAACTCTCTAGCCTATAATAAATGCTCAAATAGTTATTGAAGCCGCTCTTTTGATGATACAAAACTTGAGTATTAAAAAGGTAAAGTTTTTGCTGGGCAGTAGTGGAGCATGCCTTTAATCCCAGCACTTGGGAGGCAGAGGCAGGTGGATTTCTGAGTTAGAGGCCAGCCTGGTCTACAGAGTGAGTTCCAGGACAGCCAGGGCTACACAGAGAAACCCAGTCTCGAAACACCCCCCTCCCAAAAAAAGATAAATTTTTTTTTAAAAAAAAAAATTTAAATGTCTGCTCCTGGTTAAAATAAATGACAAGTAAATTCCCCTAATTTACATTTTAATCATTAAACGATCGTGTCAAAGGCATGGAGGCATCCAGCAGTGAAGAGCAGTGATCAGAAAGATCAGAAAGGAATGAACAAATCAAGCAGCTTCCGGTCTTCTTAACTGACCTCTTTGCAAACTCTGAGAAGATTGAGAAATTAAAAAGCACTCAGCACCCAGAGAGCAAAAGTACAACCCTAACATCAATCCAAATGACAAGGCACAAGGAAGCAAGGTATGGAAGGGTCACATGGCAAAGTAAGAAGCACAAAGGATGGGCAGACATGGACCCAGTGACAAACCCGACAGACAGAAGAATCAGTGCTTCAAGGCTCAGGGGTCAGAGGGAGGTGGGGAGGCTGAGCGGAGGATCCCAATCAAGGTCACTGAACCTAAGGCGCTGAAGGAGACTGGCCTGTGGGCCTTGAGGCTGGAACAACAGGAACCACCCAAAGCTAAGCGCGGAAAGAAAACCTGAAGGAGCAAGGAGGGACTCCTTCAGGGTTGTGGAACATGTTCAGTAGCTAGAGACCCTGGAGGAGGACAAGGAGGGGAGGGGGAGGAAGGGGGAAGGAGGGAAGAGA
>NW_022196905.1:259460555-259565251 GCF_008632895.1 Mastomys coucha
CTGGGGAGGGAGGGGAGGGAGGGAACAGGGGAGGGGAAGGGAAGAAGGACAGAGAAAGAAGGGGAGGGAGGGGAAGAGGGAAAGGGAGGGGGAGGGGAAAGGAAGGGGGCAGAAGGAGGACAGGAGAGGAGGGAGGAAACAGAAAAAAAAATACTTGAAGAAAAGACATTTGAAATGTTTCCAATTATGAGTAAAACTGAAGCCCAATGGTGTTTCAAGAAACATGAGTAAAACTACACCAGGTCACAGAATGATCAAATTGTTTAAACAATCAAAATTCCCCAATAAGAAAGAGGAAATTACCCAGGTGTAGTTGTGCCTGCTGTGATTCCAGCACTTGGCACGAGGATTCTTGTGAGTTTAAAGCCAGGGCTGTATACAGAGTGAGACCCTATCTCAAAATAATAAAATAAAATTTAAAAGCACAAAACATCACAGTGGCTATGGCAAGTAGCAAATTTCTTATGGAAACAATGAAAACCAGAAGACCATGGAACGGAAAAGGGTTAAAAAAAAAAAAAAAAGCAGCTTCGACCTGGAATCTTACACTTATGACAATGGCTTCAAGTAGCAAAGGCAAAGGATTTTCTCCAAAGCAAGAAGAATTCATCACCAGAAAATACAAAAAAAGAAAAAAAAAGAAAAAAAAGAAAAAAAAAGGGGGAAGCTTATGAACCCAAATAGAGATGGACAGCAAACAATGCCAAGGCCATAGTTTTAAACATAATCATATCAAAATCACACTAAATGTAAATGGTACAAAAAAATGTTAAAGGCTGAGATTGTCAGATAAAATAAAAAAGGTAAGTCCTGACAGCAAAGACACAAGACATCTTTCTTAATTAAGCTGCTTTAAAAGAAAAGATAAGCCGGGCGGTGGTGGTGCACACCTTTAATCCCAGCACGTTGGAGGTAGAGGTAGGTGGATTTCTGAGTTTGAGGCCAAGCCTGGTCTACAGAGTGAGTTCCAGGACAGCCAGGACTATACAGAGAAACCCTGTCTTGAAAAAAACCAAAAACCAAAAAAACACATTTATTATGTGCCTGAAAATAAGCACAAATGCCAAAAGAAGAGAAGTAGACTAGGCTGTGGCTATGGCTATGTCTTATGTGAGATCATATCACAGGCAGGCAGCCTGAGATGTACCAAATGTGTGTGTCCCATGTTATGTTTCTGAGGAATAACTGAAAGTAGAACCTAAGATATTACTAAGAAGTCAACAAAAGGAGACAGAATGAAACATTAAAATAATATCTGGTTAATTAAAAGAGAGATAGAAAAGGAGGAGAAAATGGAGACAATATAGAGAGAATACCAAATAGCAAGATCTTTATAAACAGCTGTATGGTCCCTGCAAGCCTGAGGACCACAATATGTATCCCCAGAATTCACATAAAAGTTAGGTAGGTATGGTCACCACCTAGGATTTAGGAGCCAGAATCAGAGGATCCCTGCGTCAAGCTGCTAGCTAGGCTAGGATTCATTGAGCTCTTCGTCCATCAAGAGACTCTGTCTCAATGAATATGATGTAGAGTCACTGATAAAGATACCCAACAACAATTTCACACACACACACACCCATATGCACACATGTGCCCACTGAAATGTCTTCGGGTTGTATGAGCTGTGAGCACCAGTGTGGCTCCATGATCCAGTTAGATCTGCTCCAGGGTCATCATTACTTAGGGAATGACCCTGTGGCAATGGCAGTGGGGTCTCAAGGTAAACCCACCACAAACTCATTTCCAAACTTTGCTTATGTCTCCACTGTAACATCCCAATAGCTGGATCAAGTTCGAGTCCATGTCCCAGAGTCACAGAACAAGGGAACACATGCAACCCTCAACAAAGGGAGCTTTGAGACCCAAGATGAAGGTGTGTGCACACAGCAAAGTGGGGAGTCTGACCAATACTGGAACCCACCCTGGATATAATTCACATCTCACAAAGAACCTTGAGCCACAAGTTCACACCCTATAAGGAGCAGAATCTGGTCTAATCAGCGTCCAGTTTTTCTCACACCTGGGACAGAGCGGGTGGTTTGTTTTGAGTTTAGAAGCACAGATAGAAAACAATGTCCTCATATGTGGTAGTGGCAATGTTCTTCTGCCTTCATACACTATGGTGACCACAGCAACATAAGAGTGACTGATAGGTTCTGGTGTCCAATGTGTACTAATACACCCACACCTGATGCACACTCTTTTCTCCTAAAAGAACCTCAATATTGTGCAACACCATGGGGAAACAATGTGATAGGTGGGCTGGTGTGTGTGTGTGTGTGTGTGTGTGTGTGTGTATGTGTGTATGGATAGATGATGGATGGATGATGGAAGATGATGATGGAAGATGAATGATAGATGATGGATAGATGGATGGATGGATGGATAGATGGATGGATGATGGATGGAAGATGGATGGTGGATGATGGGTAGATGATGGATGATGGATGGATGGATAGATGGATGGATGGATGGATATATGATGGATGGATGATGGATGGATAAATGGATAGAGGTTGGAAGATTAATGGATGGGTGGATGATGGATGGATGAATAACTTGATGGATAGATTGATGGATGAGTGATGGAGAGCTGTTGGGCAATCAAGAGGTGATGGCTGGATGATTGATGATGTATCAATGGGTGGATCCTGACTAGACCAAGTTCACCATGGCAGTCCTGACTTCATCACTGGCACTCCCTGTGTGATCGTCAGAGCTTCTGAACTGTTTGTTTCATTCCACTTTTTAGGTTAACAGTGTGACCCCCATCTCCTGTGCCTGCCCCAATTAAGGACAAGCAGACTTCCAACTTGCTCCATGTAAAGCTATCCCTCATAAAAGCCCCTTAGGCTGACGGCCCTTTTCAATCCTACAAAGACTGGGGCTGGGGGGTGGGGAAGGGGTAGGTAACTCTGACGTGTCTCCTCCTCATCTGCTTCCACTAACATTTGCTATATAGAGTCCTGCTAGGGATCATGATAAGGCTGGCAGCTGGATCTGCCGAAAATGAGAAACCTCACCCCTTCTCAGTGACATGCCTAATTAAAACCAAGGGCTGAGGGCCTTGGACTTGAGAGCATTAACCACGTCCTGCTATCGGGCGGGGGGAGTGCACCCCACAGGAATGCAGAGGCCACAGCTCCAGAGCACTGAGATGGGGCTTTAGACTTTGCCCTCCGTCCCGGGGCTGGAGGGCGGGATCTCTGCAAGGATGATGGGACTTCTTTGTGGACAGGACTCTGCCGGAGCCAGCATCCATCTCTGCATACCCTCTCCCTGTCTCTGCTTGCTGTCTTCCTTCTCTTTTACATCCCTCTTTCCATGATTCTTCTGCCTCTCCATCTCCCACTTTCTCTGCCCATTTCCTCTTTCCTCTCTCAACCTGTCTCCTCTCCCCTTCTCAGTTCCCCCCTCTCTGTCTTAGCTTTCCTTTCACCCCTATCTAAGCCCTCCATCTTCTTTTCCAGCTCTCCTCTCTCTCTCTCCTCTCCTTCCCTCCCTCCCTCTCTTTCTTCAGCCCATTTTCAAACTTACATCAACCAACTAATATAGTGTAGACCTTAGCCAAGCCTTGACACAGTAGAGGCCTGCTCTATCTACCCTGGAAGTCCCCTTGGGCCATGAGGCCAGCACTAGGCCCATTCTAAACCAAGACACCATCTTGAGTGTAGTGAGTCTCCTGAGCTTGCAAATCTTCCAGGAGCACCTTTTCCTATGGCTTGGGAAGCCATCCTGTCTCTTTGGCCATGTCAGGGACTTCAATGTCTCAGCTCTAGAGGCTAACATGAGCCCAGTCCAGATGGAGGGGGAGAATAGTTGAAGGTTGAGGAGGCAGAAGAGACCCCAGCCAGGGCTGTATGAGGTAGAGGTCTGTCAGAGTAGGGGCTTTGGGTCTTATGGCAAGAACACCCTGGTCACTCACAGGCTTAGTTCAAACAAGCGGGTATGGGTGTGTGCTGTATGTGTTTTGTGTGTGTGTGCATTTGTGGGTGCATGTGTGCACATATATGTATATATATGTTTTGTGTGTTTATGTGTGCATGTATGTGTGTGCATGTGTATGTGTTGTGTGTATGCATGTGTGTGTTGTGTGTGTATTTGTGTGCATGTGTGTATATGCGTATGTTGTACATTTGTTGTATGTTAGTTTGTGTGCACATGTGTGTGCACATGTGTGCACATGCGTGTATGTTTTGTGTGAATTTATGTATGTTTCATGTGCATGTGTGTGCACATGTGTGAGCATGTGTGTGCACGTGTATGTTGTATGTGTTATGTTGTGTGTGCATGTTGTGTGTGTGTGTGTGTGTGTGTGTGTGTGTGTGCATACATGGAGGTTGTGAGAGAGAAGACCATGTAAAGAGTGCACTCAAAGAAGCAGACTGCCTGTTTTCTCAAGCCTTGCTTGACAAGACAGTCAGAGTCAGATGGAGGAAAGGCCAGGGATGAGACTTAGAGACAGGGAGACCACGCAGGAGCCAGTCTCATAAGAACATGGAAGGGAGAAGACTGTAGAGAGGGAAGCTTCCCCAAGTCCTGCGTGAGATTCAGCAGCTCAGGTAAGGGAAGCTCTGAAGTTGGGAGCCATTACTTGAAGGAGGTTGAGGTACCAGGCATCTGTCCTTTGCTGGGGTCTGAGCCAGTGCACCATGCTGGTGATCCTAGTGTGGGATTTGGGAGCTGACCACACCATATCCATGACAGGCTACCCATGGCCACCTTCTTCTCGGTACTGAGACTGGTGATGCAGCTCACAGTCTCCCAACCTGCAGTCACCCCTCTGCCCTACCCCCTAGACACTGCCTCACACAGACTCAGAAACCTCGCTCCTTTCCCAATGTTCTTACTCCATGGGTTATTTTAATCAGGGTCACACAGTGTACAGAGGGCATGGGAGATGGGAAGGGGTCCCTGGCTGGGCTGTCCTCAATGCTCCCACATCTGGGTCCCAGCCAGCACCAATGGGTCCCCTCTAATAGCCCTGGGAGATCCTCCCACAATCTCTTCCATCTTACCACTGTTTTTATCTACAAATAAGGGAGGCTCAAAAAAACCACTGCCTTTTCCCAGCCTGCAGAAAGGGCCTAAAAGCCACCACAGGGACTCCCACCAAGACCGCCAGAGCATAGAGGAGGTGAATGACCATACGTGGGTTGGGTGGGTGCAGACAAGGACCTGCTCAGGGTGATGTTGGTATGAGGACCCTGCATCTCCAGTCAGAGCCCGGGCTCTTGCTAGTTCTAACATTGGACGTCTTCTCTTGTTGGAGATGCTCTGTTACCCTGGGACACACTGTTCTCACTTCATCTGAATTTGTGAGCTCCTGCCTCTGCCTCTCACAGCTCAGTTCCTATCAACTGCTTTCTAACCCAAGGCCTGGACAGCAGAGGTGCTATTCCGTGAGAAAGCCTGACACTTGTAAGCCCCAGTATGGCCACTGCCCTCAGTTTCAGTCCTCAGGGATGGAATTCAATCACCCTTCTAAGTGGATGCAGCATCCTAGGGTTACATGCATGCAGTGTGCTGCCTCAGGGGACCAAACACTGGTGTAAAGAGATGCCCACCTCAAGTCCTCAGCCTTCTCCCTCCCCAGCGTCTCTGCTCTGCCTCTGAGGCTCAGGAATTCAAGTCTCACACAGATTTCAAACAGCATCCGTCTTAGGACTTCCTGGGAAACACGCACTCCCCAGACTGGGTCACTCTTGCTGGGAAATTTCCTATTCCCACCAAATAAACAAGAAACCCCATCCATTTCCAGGCAGCCAGGAGAATGAAGGCTTCCACGGCCACCTGCCCTCCAGCAGGAATAGACCCCATCCAAGTAAACACCCTGCCTAGGGGAGGCGGCCAGCAGGGAAGGAATCCATCCGCCAGGCTCCGGACATCCTGGATAGCGGTCAGAATGCTTCCTTCCCCATCTTAGAGAAAAATGTCATATTCCTCCAGCCAATTCTTCTTTCCTTTCACACGGAGAACGGTACCTGGTGTGATTTCCGAAAAGCAAGAACAGCCTGGATCTGTTCCCCAGATGTCGGGCCTGATGGCTTTCCTCAGGCTTCATCCCTTTATGTTTACTCAACAGACATTGCCTGGGTCCAAGCTCAACGGACAGTCCTGTTCCTGGGATGCTGTGTGATGTGAGCACGTCACAATCTACCAGTGTCAGCCTAATGGGACCTTGCTGTCCCCAACACAAGATGGTGTTTCGGGTATGCTGAGGTGTGGCTGGCAGACCACTGTCCCATCAGGAGCTCCCCTGTCCAGGGAGGACTGGGTTGTTCAGACATGCTTGCTCCTAGCACTGAATAGAGAGGGAGTCAGGGACACAAGGACCATACTATGAGCAATGACTTTGACTCCTCTCTCCAGATCTAGTCTCCGAATGCAGAGAACATCTTTGTTTCACAGGAGGAAGGTCCTATAACAGCCCTCTAGAGTCACCAGCCGTCACTAGCTCTGGGAGTTGTGGTTCTGGGTGTGAGGGCCTCACATGTTACAGCAGCCAAACTAGCCCTTGACAGGTTTGAGCCGTGGCTACAAGTACCCCCTACAGGCGAGGACCAAACTCGGCCCTTTGACTCCTCAAGCTGGAAATGGAGATGAAGATAACCTAGCACCTTCTCTAAGCAGTTGCCTCTCATGTCTGTGTGCTGTTTTTCTTTTTCTTTTTTTCTTTTTTCTTTTTGGTTTTTCGAGACAGGGTTTCTCTGTGTAGCCCTGGCTATCCTGGAACTCACTCTGTAGACCAGGCTGACCTCGAACTCAGAAATCCGCTTGCTTCTGCCTCCCAAGTGCTGGAATTAAAGGCGTGCGCCACCACCACCTGGCCTGTGTTGTTTGTCCGCGGCTTCTGACGGGATCCGGGTCGTTAAATTGGATAGATCGTGGGCAACAGAACTGACAACTTACCCCATATCTATCTATATATTGCCTCCTCTCCTTCCAAGAAGAACACACTGCGCTCTACCCTGGTTCCACTGCCGCCTCCGCACCAAGCTCAAATCCTCCTCTAGGCGTCTGTTCCCAGGAGAACCAAGCTATGACGGAGCTCAGAGAGCTCAAGAAGGTCACCCAAAGCTGCCCAGCAGCCTGCAGACTGAACTGCCCACTGCCCTCTTTCCTCCCTGTGATCTTGCTGACCCAGCTCTTTCAGACAGTCATAGTTCTAAAATGGCAGCCGCCACACACTCAGAGACACTCCCTCTTCAGAATCACCCTGAGTGCTCAGGCATAAGGCCGTCTTGCACATTCTAGAGACAGCGTGGGCTTTGCTGGGCTAAGGAAGGCTCTAGAAGGAGCTTGGCAATGCCGGCTGGCCAGTAGCCAGACTGCGGTCCCCCTCATCCTGAACACCGTGGGACCTCTGTTCTCCACGGAGTTGTGAGGAGGAGATGTGGCGGTGAACTTGAGAACAGGGCAGTGGGGGAGGGAGGTTCCTTCCATTTTTCCTCTGTTCTCCGAGCCTGGTACCTAGTGATAGATGGCCTCTCCACAAAGCTTTCAGAGAACATCCATTAGTCACCACGTTTGGCTAGGCTAACATCACTAGGACTGCAGAAGACAGCGAGGACACACAGACCATAGTGTCACACAGACAATGAAGTGTCACACAGGTAAGCACAAGGTGGCCGTGAGGACAGGATGTGGCCGATGAGGAGACCCTTCACTGGGAACCAGCAAGCTCAGTTCAGACCTCCTGAAGACATATGACAGTTAAGCTCCTGAGGTCAAAAGCTGTAACTACACCAAGCAGCCAGTCACCAGGGGACACTCGTCTGAACGCCTGCATCTTGCTTCAAGTTCCTGGGGGCACTTTGGGCACTGTGAAATCACATTTATGCAGAGGTGGGAACCATTCTGAGCAGTCATTTATCCCCCCGGTCTCCAAATAGGTTCCCAAGGCTTGTCAGAGGCAGAGCCCGTGAATAATATTTCACACTGCCTGGGGCTTCCTTGCTCCCTCAGAGCCTTGGCTGCCTGGGAGAGACTGGCTCTTCTGGAAGCTCCGGGCCTGGTTGGACGCGCCTGTTTTTGCACCCTCGACCGTCTGGGTGTGCATTCACCAAATGGATGTATGTGTGTTGAAGTTGGCAGTGGAACTTTGGAAGTGGCTGGGCTCTGTGAGGAGATAGGGCCCTGGCTTAGAATTAATTTGCATTCGGCTCTCCCTCAGCCCCTCCAGGGGCTGGCTTAGAAAGGAGGCTTATTCATCAGCCACCATGGAATTCGGTCCCTGGGGTTCCTGGCTGTGCTGACCATGTAATCAATCATGCAAATAGCCACATTATCTGTGAAGAGAGATGGAGTCACATAGTGGAGGGGTGGGGGAGTTGGCACCAGTGGGGCTATGTGACCCTGGGGTGGTGTGGCCTTACACTTGTTGGTTAAGAGACACCTAGGTCTCTCAGAGGGAAGCAGAGGGAAGTGTCTTGCTGCATGGTAAACTGGGACTAGATCCCCCAAGGCAGTGAGCAACCAGAGAGCAGTGGACAGACCATTTGTCTTGAATAGATGCCTCTCACATCCCTAGTAGGACAAAACAGAGACAGCTCTTCCCTGCCTTCCCTTCCAAGGCTAGTATCTCACTGTGTGTGTGTGCACGTGTGCATGTGTGTGTGCATGTGTGTACATGCATGTGTGTGCCTGTGTGTGCATGTGTGTGTGCATGCCTTGTGCATCTGTGTGTGCATGTGTGTGTGTGCATGTGCATGTGCATGTGAGAATGTGCGTGTGTGCATGCATGTGTGTGCCTGTGTGTGCACGCCTGTGTGCACCTGTGTGTGCATGTGCGCGCGCGCGCGCATGTGTGTGTGTGTGTGTGTGTGTGTGTGTGTGTGCAGCTACCCCATAATGGCCTTCTGGCCTCCTTTTTTTTTTGCCCTGGCTGACTGGCACATGCACATGGTGATGCTGGAGACTCAGCTTTGATCACTAAGGCAAAAGCATCCCTCTTAGTGCAAAAGGCCAGAGGGAGGAAGCTAAGCCTCGAGTTACTGTGAGGAGCAGGATGCCCAGCCTGACAGCCACGTATGCATGTGCGAGTGTGAGAGCAGGCATGAGAGCAGCATGCAAGCATGAGTGGGAGTGTGCAAACATGCTTGCGTGAGTGCATGCAAGCATGAGTGGGAGTGTGCTTGTGTGCTTGTGTGCGAGCATTTGGCCACTGTGAGAAGAAGACCCCGCGGTGCGTCTCTAGCACCAGCTTGGCTGAGCCAACTGACAGGAAGGGGGAGGAAGTGTGCTTTGCACTCACGTCAGTCTGAAATGGCTGTTGGGGTGAGCACAGGGTGTCCTGGGGACACACACTTACTTCACGTGGGAAAGCTTGTGGGACTCCTGAGGTTGACTTCTGGGACCCTGTTTTCTGATGATTTTTCCAGAAGGTTCATGGTGACCTGGCTCCAGCAGAGGAAGATGTGAATTCTAACCCCACATCTCCACTATGGTGGTGATGGCTGGCAGTTTTCCCTAGTGTCCCTACTACGCGAATGCTCCTTTTGAGGCTCCGAAGACTGTAAACTGTGCCGGTGACTTCTAAGGTGGAGTTAGTTTCCAGAGTGAGACAATTCCCCCCAGCAGAACCCCTGTTCATGATGAATCCTACTCCGTCCTCCCGGGTCCCTGAGTGATCTCTATGTCCCTGGAAGCCCACCGTAGGTCTACAAGACAAGTATAATGAGGCCTTGGTTACTTTAAGTTACTGGGCTGTTTGTGACCACTGCAGAATGTACCCTCCTGACTGACTAGTATAGTAACTATCTGATCTTTAGTGTGTACTTGGCTCCTCCGGGCCTCAGTTTCCCCACAGGATGGAGGGACGACATTTCACACCTCCTTTGGCTTGTGGAAGACAGAGTAGGGAGTGACGCCAGTCGGAGCCTCGGCAGGCCTGGGTGTTCAGAGGACTGCGAGCCTTGCTGCAGTCTTTGGCGGGTGGTCTGGGTTGATTCGCACTCAGCACCCACAGTCCCTAGCGCCTCCTTTTCCTTGTCTTACCAAACTCTGTTCCCAGAGTCCTCGATGTGGTCCAGGCCCCTGGGATTTGACATGCTCTGTTTGACACCCAGGTGACACATTACAAACTCCAGGAGCCTCCGCCAGGAAGGGGAGAGAGCGGTGCTCGCTCCTCAGCTTCCTTGAGCCCCCAGGATTTTTTTTTTCTCTTCTTCGAATCCACCTTTTCCATTTACTGGACTTTTATAGCCTGGACGGAAGACAGCAAACTGCACATGTTTCCAAGAATTCCCGAAGCCTGCTTCATGGTGCACAGAGCCCATTAAGAATGTATCAGATCCAGCTTTGGACCCAGAAACCTGAAAAGCCCCGCAGAGAGTCATGTGTGTCTCTGCAGCAGGCTGGGGTTTGTGCCTGGGCATCCCAGGGTCCCAACAATAATTTATCCATCCAGAGCCTGGCTTCTTGTTCTCTTTAAATTTTAGTTTTCCTCCCCTGTAAAGTACAATAATGACAGCAAGTGCCTGCCGGTCTCCTGGCACAGCCCCACCATCCCACAGACTTAGAAGCAGAGGGAGGAGGATTCGAGGCTGTCTATTGCTTGAGCTTCAGGATGAGTTCAAGGGCAGACTGGGCAACTCCAGAAAACTCTGTCTCAACATTAAAAGTAAAAATAGAAAGCTGGATGTCAGATCACCAACAGAGCACCTGTCCAGCATGTGTGTCCCCACAGGTTCCTTCCTCTTTATACACACTACAGTGTCATCTCAGAGGCTGATATTTGCTAATAGTATTTAATCCATAAAACCTTTCTAGAATCCATGAAGAGCAAAAGCAAAAAGCTCAGTAAAGCTTGGTTGTTGCCATCCTATCGGCATCATCACCAGCACCATCATCATCACCATCATCACCCTCACCACCCTCACCATCACCATCACCACCAGTCAGCACCACCACCACCGTCAGCAAACCTGTTATTATTTATTCCTGCTTTAGAACCCAAACAGCCTGACTGGTTTCCCTGCTGGGAACCTCCTTCTCATCCTATGTGGCAAGTTGCAAAGAAATTGCTAGAAAGAATGGTTCACAGTGATGAGTGATTGATTCTCTGCTGTGATAGAAAGTAGGCACGAGTCACTGACCTTTCCTTGTACAATCTGCAGTCCTTGGCCACAGCCTCCTGCATGGACGGCGTGGCATGGGCTGTGGGACCCCTGCTCGCCTCCCCATGCCCCGAGGACACAGCAGGAAGGGCTGAGGAGACTGCGAAAGCGTGCGCCTGTGGCATGGCTGTCTGCATTTTGGGGTACTTCTGCGTGGTGAAGCCTGAGGAATACAGATGGACAGACAGACAGACAGCTTTTTTCGTGCCCATCTGTTGACAGCCATCACAAAGTCTGGTGCACACACAGCGCCATTAATATATTGAACTAACCACACAAGAAACCTCCTGAGGAAGACCATCCACTACCCTGACAGGAAATGACTGAGCAAGCCCTCCACGCACAGGCACGCTCCGTCCATCATCCTTACAGCAACCCCCACCCTGTGTTCCCAGCCACCTCACCCCCTGCTACTGGCCACCCCCACTCCACCATCCCGTGCTCCAGGCCACCACTCCCATGCCATGGTGGGGGATCCCAGACCAAGTCTTCACCATCAGAGAGCCCCAGATCTTAGCACGATTAACATCTGCTGAGCACAACTGGGAGAGGGAAGGAGGAGCCTGCGCTGTGTACACAGTGGTTGTGTAGATGGGACATCAGGGTAGAGGAGGTGGCGGGACCCCGGGACTCTAACCTGAGCTTCAGGGGTAGGGCACCATAGCTTCTCTTCATAGCTCATTCTAGTGTCATCTAAAGAAGGCTTTTCCTTTCCCAAACAGAAATCACATGCAGAGGAGCCCGACTTTTATACCATCTGCCTGCCTCTGCCCTTCTCCACCAGGAAGAAGACAGCAGACATCCACCTTGGTGGACACCCTTCTCTCCTCTCTTTTATGGCTTCTCCATTGAAGCCAGAGGGAATCTTAGGATTTGCACTGTGGACAGGGACTCCGGTTCTCAGTGGTTGATGCCTGGGCTGGGTAAGCATTTGCCCTGTGTGTGTGTGTGTGTGTGTGTGTGTGTGTGTGTGTGTATGTGTGTGTGTGTGTGCTGTTGTTGCTGGGGGGAAGGGAATGCATGCCTCACTGTAGCAGTCTGTTGTCTCTGTCTGTCACCTCCTCTCCAGTTGCACCCCAAGCTGCAAACTCGGGTTACTTTGGGCATCATCAGGTGTCCCCGGGCTCTCGGTCCTGTGTCAGAATCATCAAGACCCCACTGGTTTCCATTTCTGACTGAGATCCTAGTCTCAGACCATCCTTGGTCCTTCCTCTAAAATAACACTTTTCCAGTCCACCACGCTGCCCTGAGCAACAAGCCCCGTTTGTTGAGCCCACCTCTTGGCCTTCAAGCCATCCCACAGTTCCTGGGATTGTGTCAAAAGCCCTGGCTTTCCCCTCTATTTTGCCAAGTCCACAGGCAGGCCGCATTTGGCTCCAGGCTTGCCTCTCTTTGGTCCTGTAGAAAGTTCCTGGGAAGCTGTGGGCTGGGTTGAGCAGAGGTCTGAGGCAGAGGAACTGCTTTGAAGGACCCGGCCAGCCGTGGCCTTCACCTCCCCGTGGATTTCCTGGTGAACTGGGGCCTGAGTCGCTGAACAATAGCCGCAGCTCCTGAGCCTCTGTGGCACAACCTCTTCCCCTGAGGTTATAACAAACCAACTCAGAAAGCTGTTAGACTCAGAACATGGAGCAGAGCTAACACGGAGGAGCAGCCTCAGGTGTTCCCCCATCCCTGAAGTCACTCAGAGATGCTGGCTGGGCTGCTCAGAGAGCGGGCAGTGACCTGCCTCCACCAACCTTCCCAGGCTCTGGGAACAGAGAAGAGGCCAACGTCAAGAGAGCTGAGTCTTCTACTTGCTTGCTGTGTGGCCTCCTGGAGCCTGCCTGGCCCTTCCTGTCTTCACCTGTGGTGAGACCCAAAGGCTTCCCTCCAGCCTCCAGCCCCGTGGCTGTGTCTGCAGGTAGCTTGCTGGCCAGGCCTCTGTACAGAAGCACAGGCATGAAAGGACTGCTCTCCCAAGGGGAGGCTCTCCCAGTTATAATCAATCAAACGCCACTGCATGGGAACTCAGGGGGAGGAAAGAGAAGTCACTCAGAAGTCAGGTGACCACATCATCTCCAAGGGTGCTGCAGAGGGCTCTTCTCATGCTTGTTTGAGCCCAGGTTATGCTCCTTGAAGCTCCCAGGCCCCAGCGGGTTTCCTCGACCGCACTAGGAAGCTGGCCTGAGGGTCAGGCTCCTTAGCAAATGCTGTCCACTGTCACTGCTTCAAGAAAGCTGCCGTGCTAGCACAGGTGATGGATTTGGGGTGTCTAAGGTCTAGAAAACTCTCAGTTCCAGGTGGAGATCACTCTGACCATCACAGATATCATCATCACCATCATCACCAAATCATCACTAATTCATCACTGCCACCATTACGAAAATCACCATCAGCACTACTTGTGTGACCATCCTCACGGTCAGCTCCATTATAACCAACATCATCGTCGCCATCACCTCCAACACCATCACTATCATCATCATGACCTCCATCACCATCATCACAATCATCATCATCATCATAACCAGCACCATGACCTCCATCATCATCACCATGACCTCCATCACTATCACCTCCATCACCATCACCATAACCATGACCTCCATCATCATCACTATCACCTCCATCAACATCACCATAACCATCACCTTCATCATCATCACCATCACCTCCATCATCATCACCATGACTTCCATCATCATCACCATCACCTCCATCATCATCATCACCATCACTACCACCTTTACCATCACCATAAACCATGACCTCCATTATCATCTCCATCACCTTTACCATCACCATGGTCATCACTGTCACCATCACCAATTTCACTATCACCTCCATCACCATCACCATGGCCACCATTGTTACCACCACCACCATCATCATCATCACCATTAGTGATGGCTCCTTCAAACCATCCAATAGCCTACCTTACTCAAACTTTTTGAGTGACTGGATGTAACTGACTTTTTCTCTAGGAAGCATCAGTCCCTGTGACCACAGGATGACCCAGCAGAGACTCCTGGGTTTCTGGGAGTTGTTCACGTCCTCCTTGGGTGCCTGATTCCCAGAGTCACATCAGCCTGAGGAAATCTAGGCTTTACCTTTAGAAGATGGCAAGGAGTTCCTGGGACTTAGGTAGGAGGCTTCCCCAGAAAGGTTAAGTATTATCTTAAAGCTCTAATTTGTTTTGAATAAGTGTGACTGTTGGTGACCTGCAGAAGAACCTTGCTTTGATTTGGGGCCTTTGGGCAGAGTCAGAATAAGAATCCACACTTCCACATTGTCTTAGTTAGGGTTTTACTGCTGCATACAGACACCATGACCAAGACAACTCGTATAAGGACAACAGTTAACTGGATCTGGCTTACAAGTTCAGAGGTTCAGTCCATTATCATCAAGGCGGGAACATGGCAACATCCAGGCAGGCATGATGCAGGAGGAGCTGAGAGTTCTACATCTTCATCTGAAAGCTGCTAGGAGAAGACTGTCTTCCAGGCACCTAGGATGAGGTTTTTTTTTTTTTTTTTTTTTTTTTTTTTTTTTGAAACAGGGTTTCTCTGTATAGCCTTGGCTGTCCTGGAACTCACTCTGTAGACCAGGCTGGCCTCGAACTCAGAAATCAGCCTGCCTCTGACTTAAAGCCCATACTCACAGTTACACACCTACTCCAATAGGGCCACACCCACTCCAACAGGGCCACACCCACTCTATCAGGGTCACACCTCCTAATAGTGCGGCTCCCTGGGCCAAGCATATACAAACCACCACATGAGTCTTACTGCATGGTGCACTATTATTGACATGACTCCACGAGGTAGATGACTGAGGTCGGCACACTAGGTAGGCCTGTGATGTCACACAGACAGAATACGAGAGTTTCAGAGGCTGAGGTGGGAGGATCAAGATATCTGAGAACCGTCTAGGCTGCATGGTATGACTATGTCTACAAAACAGAACGAAAAGAAGAGAAGTAGAGGGAGGAGAAAACGAGCTAATGGACTGATGGAGAGAGGAGGCTGGCTTGAGTGCTGGCCTAACCAGAGTGTGTAACATAGTAGCAGGACAGTCTCCAGCCTCCTCCGGCATGACTCCACCTGGCGAATCTGCTTTATGTGTTCCTAGATTACCATTCACGTACCAACAGTACAATAGCGTTTACATTTGCACATGTTGTACGTATTTATCCATAAAGCATTTCCTGCATGCTGGAGCACATTGTCCCTACTATGACCTGAATCTGTAGAGCAGTTGGGTCACCACAGCCCCGTCTGTAACAGCAAGAGATGGAAATTCAATGTCCGGGAGGCAGGCACTGTTTTAAACGAAGGCTGGGACATGTTTTGAGTGAACGTGACACGGCTGTTTAAAAAAAGGACGAGAGGAATATGTCTGTCCAGGAATAGGAAGTTCTAGCGAGATGTGGCAAATAAGGATAGAGCTGGAGAGATGGTTCTGACTGTAAGGTACAAGGGCCTGAGTTCGATCCTGAGAACTCACAGTCTGAGGGAGAGGGGGGAGAGGGGAAAAGAGAGGGGAGGAAAAGGGAGGGGGGAGAGGGAGGGAGGGGAAGGGGAAAATGAGAGGGAGGAAGGGGGAGGAGGGAGAGAATGAGAGAGGGAGCTGGGGCAAAAGCATGGCGGTACACAACTGTAATCCCCAGGGTTAGAGGGAAGTAGAAATGGGTAGATCCCTGGGACCCACTGGCCAGCCAGTCTAGCCAAATCCATGAGTTCCAGGTTCAGTGAGAGACTCTGCCTCAAAACTAAGATGGAGAGCCAGAAAGGAAGACATCTGATGTTGACCTCTGGCCTCCATGTGCACACACTCATGCGCACAGTTATCAAGCGGGAATAAAAGAAGGCACAGCACAGGATGCATCAGAGGTCACGGAAAGGTCATGGTATGCCTCCGGGTGTGCTTGACTGGATCTAGAAAGCAGCTTCTCTAGGGAGCGGGTGCCTGACACCAGGGGTAGTCTGCAGCTCCTCATAGTGTTTGAGTGACTTAGCAAACTCCACCCACAGAGGTTACTGAGGGATGCCAGTCACTTTCTCTGGGCGGCTCCGAATCCAGTCCATGAGCAGCCCATCTTTCTAAGCTGGCTGTAGGCATGGAGGTCAGGAATGGACAAGGTGGAGTTCCCGCCTGGACACAGCACGTGTCTCTCCTGCTCACAAGTCATTGGTGGATATTAGATGCATGATCCCCTTGGCCATAGGGACTGCAGCTGCAGGAGACACAGATGCCCTGGTGCCTGGGAAGGAGGAGCTGACCTATGTGGCAGAGGTCAAAGACAGAATGACCCTTCCCTGAACGTTTAGAATTTTTTCTCATCTTTAATAATGTGTGTGCACGTGAGTACAGTACCCACAGACTTAACAAGAGGGTGTGAGATCTCCCCGGAGCAGAAGTTATAGATAATTCTGAAAGCCAGAAATTGGACTCAAGTCCTCAGTAAGAGCAGCAAGTGTTCTTAACCACTGAGCCATCTGTCCAGCCCCACAACCTGCCTTAAACATCCGGCTGCCATTATTCACTTCCCAGACATGAGCTGAGAATTTTTAAAAAAACACTCCATTATAGAACTAAGCAGCTCACAAAAGCGAGCCTGGGCTCAGTGTAGCTCACAGAAATCATCAGTGCTGTTGAGGGAGGAGCGAGGCCACTGCAGACTAGCAGACAGCAGAAAGCTCCATCCGTTCATCTCTCAGCATGCATTCACATTGTACCTACTGTGCACTGGGATGAAGGGACTCTACAGTTAAACAAGAAAGACCTGGTTAGCCAGGTGTGGTGGCACACACCTGTAATCCACACCCTCAGGAGGTGGAGGGAGGAAGGTCAATCCAGCTTTGATCACAGTGTAAGCTACAACAACCATCGCAGCCTCTCCCCTGATCCAGTCAGTGGTTTGTAATGGCGTGAAACTCTGACCAGAAACCAGACACTCAAGTTCAAGTCCCTCCTTGGTAGGTTGTTTTCTTGCTGGTTCATACCTAGAAGGCAACCAGGAAGATTTGCGGCACCAACGTGGCTAAGGCAGAAGGAGCATTAGTGATCTGGAGAGATGGCTCAGCAGTTAAGAGCACCGACTGCTCTTCCAGAGGTCCTGAGTTTAATTCCCAGAAACCACATGGTGGCTCACAACCATGTGTAATGGGATCCGATGCCCTCTTCTAGTGTATCTGAAGATAGCAGCACTGTACTCATATAAATAATAAATAAATAAATCTTTAAAAAATATATTAAAAAATAAAAGAAGGTTCATTGGCTGAAGCACGGGATGGGACAGCCCCATGAAGACATGTTGGGCATCCTCCTGCCTCTGCAAGGGATGGCTGTGACCTACAGGAGGGATGCATGTTGGAGGGGGCCTTCGGTTGATTGTTCCTTTCTTTGGGCTAATGGACAGCTCCCTGAAGCTAACCAAATCCCTTCTCCAACCACCTCTGATCTCTTTACTCGGCATGCACAGACCGAGCTGGAAACCGTCTGCCAGGAATAATCGACTTTGCATCTTATCAAAACTTTGAAAGCTGAAGCTCTGTTTGGAGGGAAGCATTTGGGGTCTGTGAAGGGGGTGTGGGGGGAAAGACTGCCAGGATCTTGGGATTATCAAGATTTGGATTAGTGTGCAATTTCCTGAGTCCCCCTGACTTCACAAATGAGGTCAGAAAGGTCCGTTCTGAATGGAACCCATTAATCTCCTGGCTGTGCGAGGAAACGTGGCTCAGCACAGGTGTGAACGGTCTCGCTGTTATTTTTGGGAGAATGTGAGCTGAACAGTCACAGGAAGTGCACGGTCTCCCACCAGCATCCTGCTGTATTATTTTAGGCTGCAGAACTGAGGCCTGTGAGCAGAACCCGGCTTTCAACGCACCTTTAAAGGCAGAGGGGCACTTGGCAGCCAGGAGCCCTGCTGCAAAGCTGGGGGACATTGAAACAACGTGTGTGCTCAGGGTCCAGGCTCAGAAAGGGTCACCAGATCTTCCCAGGATGCAGTGGTAGCAGCCCATCTGACACCGAGGAACAATTGGGTGAAGCCCAGTTTGTGGCTTCTGGGGCCTCATGGGGAGCGCACGAGAAAGCCCACAGAGGTCTGTAATAGGGCATAGCAAAGGTTCAAGGCTCTCTGGGCTGCACAGCCCAGGAGGAGCGGGTCCATACTGTCATCCAACATGACAGCCATGGGAATGGCCAATGATGAGCACCTGTTACAGAATGCCATCATTTTCAAGGTTTTGACCTTTCAGCCATTTTAGCAGGTGAACCTAGACCCGGCTCTCCAGCTGTGGTCACAGAGTGACTGGCTCTGAGGCATTGCTCGCTGGCCCCTTTACTGAACAGAGTGAATATCACACTGACACCATCACCAGAGGTCTGTAAGCCAAGCAAGCATGAGTGACAGAATATGAACACGTATCTTCCATCCCCAAACTCACAAGAGCCACAGAGCAAAGAGCTGAAGTGTGGTCCCGCAGCTTTGGGAAGATAGACAGAAAGAGTCAGCTGAGGACCCCTCTGTCCCCAACAGCTCTCCAGGGTATGGGCTCTCTGATTTGTTTGTTCTTCTATGCAAACATTTCCTGGTCATCTGCCATCCACAGGCCTGGAGGTAGGACAAGGCTGGAGCTAAAGC
This sequence comes from Mastomys coucha, assembly GCF_008632895.1. Lineage (NCBI taxonomy): Eukaryota > Metazoa > Chordata > Mammalia > Rodentia > Muridae > Mastomys > Mastomys coucha. The sequence goes on from NW_022196905.1 coordinate 259,479,306, forward strand.
CCTGTCAGCCCACGGGCATCCCTTCAGGGCTAGCAAAAGCACGGAGCCTGTGTCTGAGGGTACATGTGGTGAGACAGAGACCCAAGGGCAGTCTGGGTGCCAGGGTGGGGCAGACCATCCCATGCTGGAGTCTGTGAGGCAAGCAGTGGCCTTTCCCAACAGCGCTGCGGTGTGGTGTGTTCCAGACAGTGCGTTTGGCCTGGGGTCTCTCTCTCCTCTCTCTCTCTCTCTTTCTCTCTCTCTCTCTCTCACACACACACACATTCCCTATCTCTTTGTCTCTCTGTCTCTCCCCCTCCCTCCCTCTGTTTCTCTCTGTCTCTGTCTTCTTCCCTTTTTCTTTGTCTCTGTCTCTCTCCATCTCTGTCTCTTTCCATCTCTCTGTCTCTCTCTGTCTCTCTGTCTCTGTCTCTCTCTACCTCTGTCTCTCTCTGTCTCTGTCTCTGTCTCTGTCTCTGTCTCTCTCTCTCTCTCTCTCTCTCTCTCACACACACACACACACACACACACATACCCCACAGCTGTCAGTTACCTCATCGGAGGTCACAATAGGGGGAGCACCCTCTCCCACCCCCCTCCCCCATGAGGCCAGGATGACACCACAAAAACAAGATTCCTTACTTTCTGTCCACCACAAGGATTTGGACCTGCTGGGCTAGAAGGATGAGGGCTGAGGGCGTGGCTGTGGCCAGCCTCAGACACAAGTTCAGGGCCCCTGAGGCAGTAAGCAAAGCAGCCTAGACAGACACCAAGTCTGATGTCAGAGACCACTGGAAAGATTGCATTGGGAAGGCCTTGATGCTTCCTGGGCAGGGGCTCACCTCAGTTTGCTTCCATCTCTCAGTCTCTCCATCTGTCCAATGGGTGCAGCAGTCCCTATGTGATGCATGCCAGACTTGGGACCTGAGCTGCCACCTTCCTGTGAATGACTGTCAGTGCCTTCCCAAAGGGAGCTGCGGGGTCCTTGCAAATGAGGATCCCAGGGGGCCTCCCTCACCCCAGCCTGCCAGAGCAGCAACTGGAAGGGGCTCTCGTGGCCTCACATGATCAGGCAGGAAAGGAGATCGCCAGCAACTGCAGTCATAAATACTGCCTTCCCTTTTAGCACATTTACAACGCTCCCTCTTTTCCGACACAGTAACTTTCTCTAATGTCTTCCTCCCACTGCGTTTGCTACCCGCTGACATCTGTTTAAATGTGGGGCCAGTGGAACCGAGTAAATCACCCTCTGCTGATTGCACGGATTTGGTTCCACCGGGTGTTGCAGAGACCACGCCAGTTTCCGGGGCCGGCCAGCAGCCACAGACCTTGAGGGAAGCTCTCAGCCTTATCTTGATGAACCAGACATAAATCGTAACTCCTGCAAAGTGGGAGAATCCCCGAAATGCTATCGGGCAGATCTGACGGATAGAGGGAGTGTATGACTCTCCCACTATGTGTCCAGGCAGCCATGAATCAGGTCTAGAGGACCTGCCACCAATCGCCAATGCCGAGACACCCAGAGGACCTGGGGAGAGACACAGCACTGGTCTTCTGAGCTCGGGTTGCACGGGGAAGACTCCCAGACTCACTTTTGCTAAAGTCTTAAGTCCTTGAAGAGTACACATCTCTGTTAGCATTGTGTTCTGCTGTGCAGGAACAAAACCAAACGGAACTGGTGTCTTATCCTTACATTTTCTTTTTTAACATAAAAGCTGTTCAGTGTTGAATGGTACTTACAAGAATTTGTCAAAGGTCTCAACTCCTTAATGGGAAATCATTCAGAGATCCCCACGTGCTCCACCCTCACTAACTTCTTTCTCTGGTGTAGGGTATGAGTTACACCTAGGGTCATCTCTGACTGGAGACTCTTGCTTGACTTGGGCTAGCCTCGTTTTCCTGCCTCTGCTGGTTGCTTCCTGGGAATCCCACTCTACCCATCCTGGGTTTCCATTCTGGAGCCACACTGTCGGACTCTGCCTCGAGCTGCCTACCCAAGCTCTGTTGGACCCTGAGGCCAAGCCAAGCCATTTCAAGTTGCAGAGACAGGAGCTGGGCTATAGCTTCGTGGTTAAAGTGCTTACATGCACACAGTGAGCTTGAGCTAAAGTGCCTACATTAAAAAATAAAAGTATATACATATATACATATATATAATTTTATTTGTACATACATACACGTATACATATGTCCCAGCATGGTGGCATGCATTTATATTCCCCAGAGTGGGGAAACCAGCCATGTTCCTGAGGCTCACTACGCACATGGTTAGCCTACCTAGTTAGTTCCAGGCCAGTGAGAGATCCTGCCCCCCAAAATCAGGTGGATAGCCTCTGAGGAATGATGACCAAGATTGTTCTCAGAACTCCACACATGTCCCTGAATACACACAAACACATGGATGTATGTGCATTCACATGACTCAGAAAAAGGCTCAGAGAGTGCAAACCCACTCTGGGAGAGATATGGGATCCAGGATCTGTTTTCTAGGATCATCTCCTAGACCACATCAAATGCCCAATGGCAGAGAACAAGAAAAAACGGTAGGGTCAGGTTCAGGGCCAGACACCTCCGCAGGGCCACTGTCTAGAGCCCAGACAGGGTCATATGATCACATGAGTCAGGAAGTGATGGTGGGTGGAGAGAGGGATGGGACAGCTGGATGAAGACCCAGCTGGGGGTTAAGGGTAGAGGGACCTGAGTTCAATCTCTAGGGCCCATGTAAGTAGCTAGGCTTGGTGACACGTCTGTATTCCCAGCCTTGGGAAGACAGGGAGGCAGGAAGATCCCTGAGGCTCACAGACCAGCCAGCAGAATCAGCAAGCTCCAGGATCAGTGTGGAAACCCTGTCTGGAAAACAAGGCTGACCACTTCTGAGCACCCTGACGTAGACCTCTGGCCTTCATGAGTCCACATGAGCACCCATATAAAAACGAACAAACACATACATACACAATCTCTCTCTCTCTCTCTCTCTCTCTCTCTCTCTCTCTCTCTCTCTCGCACGAGCACACACACACACACACAGGGACACACACACACACACACAGGGACACACGGACACATAGAGAAAGGACACAAATGAGCTGATCCAGCTCACAGAGCATCTCTGCAGTCTCCCAGGACAGAGGGGCATTCCTTGGCTGGTACACAACAAGGCTGGGGTATAGGAGGAAGGGATAACGTGATCCAGGGAGGGGCCTGCTGGGTCACTCTCACTTGGCAAACTTCTTCTGGAATTCTAGATTCGAGCTTACAGCGAGGAATTGTAGTCTCCTTGATGGAGTCCAGTTTGAGGTCCCAGGAACACAGAGGGGGCAAGTCCCCGCAGACGACCTTACAAAGGACTCCGCAGAACCCCAAAGCTAGCCATCCCAGGAGCAGGAGGGAAGAGGGGCAGGTGTTTACATTTGTTGAAGGGATCATTTGGGTGATGGACGGCAGGCCCCTGCCTCAGAAGATCATGCAGACTTCGGCTTTCAATCTCTCCAGGGTCAGATACAGTGCAGGGATGACACAGAGCTCAACTTTGGGAAGGATGTTGCTGTGGACAGCCGCATGCCTCTGCACTTCTGGTTTCTGAGTAAAAGTGATACTGACATCACACGCCCTCCTGCGTGGCTCGGGTGCCATGTGTCCTCAACACCCTGGACAAGGGTGCATCTAGGGTTCTTTATTCTGGTTCCAATGGTCTTCAGTAGGTGCCCACACTGGGCAGAGCTCACCTCCAACTTGGGATAGTCTGTTTGGGACCTCTAGGCCCCAGTCATGTACAACTAAGGAAAGTGCAAAGCATTATGGGCAAATGATGGCTGACTGGCATCAAGACTAGCTTGGAAACTCTAATGAAGCTCATGGGTGATCTGGACACTGAATGCCAAGCTGGCTGGGGCCTGCTGCTCTGCTGTCTCCAGAAAACGCACTCAGTCCTGTAGAGGACTGCATACAGGTATTCATAGGGGTATTGGCCCCCAGCAGGGACAGTCTGTGTATTCTGTTATCCAAGAATGACCTGGCTGTCCATGGATATTCACACAGCAGCATTCTGGCAGGGGACAGGATGCAGGGCACAGTGCAGAATTTGCTCAGAGAAAGGCCTGTTATGTCTCTGGAAGGGCAGTTCAGCCATGGTGTCTGCTGTCACTTTGCTGGGGCTGTTCTGGGTGAATCTTCTCGTGTGACTTTTCTAAGTGCCATCTTCCTTCCTCCCTCCTCAGAGGCTGCCAAGGCCTGGTGGAGATTTCAGAGGGATTGCCAGTGGCTACAGCAAGATTCTCAGGCCTCAGCCCAAGATGGTTCAAGACCCAAGAACCTGCTACTCTACCTCTTTCTGGCATTCTGTGCCACCAGATGTTTCTGCCCTGTAACCCCCTAGAAGCCAGCTCCACTCTTGTCCCCCACTCAACACTGGTAGGCCTCACTGGAAGGAAGTCTGTGTGGATCAAAGGTGATGTATGCTGCAGGCTCCTGGGACCCCAGTCTGGCATGATTGCCCCTGAGACGGGCGGCATCAAGACTCATTACACACGGACTCACCAGGCCCAGGAAGCATTTCTTTGATGTCCATGGCAGCCTGGGAGATGCTCTCTGTATGCCTCACCTGGAAAACTAAGGTAATGATGGCCTCAGCCACTTGTGACAACTACGAGCCAAGATGTTGTCTTAAATGTAACAGGCCCTGGCTGAGAGGGAGGACAGGCATGAACACTGACCCCTGGCCGCTAGGATTTTTACCAGAACCCGCCCTAATTGTAGCATTGAAACAACAGAAGGAGAGAGCCCTATCCAGGACTCACCCTCTTGGGGGCTAGAGGCTGCAGAGACAAGCAAACACTGACCCTGGGGGGTCCTCTCCTCCCACAGACCTCAGGATCACTGCCCTTGGCAGCAGAGTCCTGCCAGCTTATCTCAGGGTTCCTAACGGGAAAAGGAGGTATTTACAAGAGGTGAAGTCCGCCCTGGCCACGGGCCAGCTCACATCCTTCGCAGAGGGCAAGTGCTTTTTTCAGACTTCCATAGCCTGTGAAGCTGAAGAAATGCACTCCTGGTGCCTTTCTCTCTGGAGAATGGGGCGGAGTCGGCATTGCCTGGCTCAGAGTAGGAGAGCCTGCCTGCCCCAGCTTCCAGCTGCAAAATAAATCACATGGAGGGAGTGGGTGGGACCGGGGACAGCACTTGCCTAGCATGTACAGTGCTGGCTCAGAGCAGAAGAAATAAGTAGTTTCCCCTAACCTGACATCAAATGGATGCTGGCACACACATGGGCATTGTCTTGTTATGTGAGGTGGCCAAGAGCTGACAATACTGGAGTGAGTCTGGGGTCCACCTGGTCACCAAACAGGTACAAATCTTCTGGGTATTGTTTTAATATATGTTTTATTTATGACTATATATGATCTATATAATATGTCTATCAATCAGGGCAGGGGGTGTGGTTCAGTTGGTAGAGAGTCTGTTTAGCATACATGAAGCCCTGGATTCAATCCCTGGCACCCAATAAACCCGATGAGGTATACATCCTTTAATTCAGCACTCTTGATCAGGAGTTCAAAGTCATCCTCAGCTTCATAGTGAGTTTGAGTCCAGCCTGGGCTAAGTGAAATTTTATCTCAAGTAGATAGATAGATAGATAGATAGACAGACAGACAGATATACATGATATAGATAGGAAAAGGTATAGATATAGATAGACATAGATTCACAAGTGTGGTGGTGCAGGTCTAAAATACCAGCACTCAGAAGCTAAGGCAGAAGGATCACAAGTTCAAGGAAGACCTAGGCAACTTTGCAAGAAATGACTGGCTCAAAATTTAAAAAGCAGCTAAGCATGTAGCTCAGGAATAGAGAGCTTACGAGTGCCTGTGAGGTTCTGATGAGACTCTGGGTTCCATCTCTAGCTCTGCAAATAAATAAAGGGATAATAAATACATTTACAACCCAAGTTCATGTACAGTGTTTAGAAATGGAGAGAAGCTACACAGGAAAAGTTGGTCAGAGAGTCCAACAAAATGACTCAGCGCATAAAGGAGCTTGTTGCCAAGCCTGACAGCCTGAGTTTGGAACATACCCAGTGGAAGGGGAGAACCAGCTCCAGCAAGTTGACCTGCAAGCATACACACACACACACACACACACACACACACACACATACATACACACAACACAAGTGTATAAAAATAGGTTGATCAGTAGAGGCACTGAGAGCATGGGTCAGTTATTACTCTCAAATATAGGGAAGAAATAAAAATAAAATTCAAAAAATTAAGTATGACTGGATTTCAAGGTCATTTAAGGGTTTAAAGTAGTGAAAATGCTTCTAAGTGGATTTGGAAGCTAGGTAGAAAGGAGCCCTATATACCCCAGAAGGCTCCCCCAAAAGCTTGAGCCCCTGCACTAGCAGGGACTTGAACCCTGTCTTGGAAAGTACAGGGCATGAGGCTTACCTGTGCTAAAGTACAGTGTGTGTGGAGGTGCAAAGCTCAGGGACTCTCAGGTGTCTCTAAATGTCTGCTCTACGCTCGCTGTTCTACGGAGTGCGTGAGGCACCCTGGAACAGAGCAGGCTTGTGGGCTATTCTGGTTGCAGAAGCGGTCAGCATGGATCCATTGTGTGGCCCAGCCCTTCTGCCAATACTTCTCAGCATTGTTTGGCTTTCGGCCCTCCATCCCCCCAGAACCAAGCTGCTGTGGATGTCCATACAACACAGAGGCCCTCACCTTCCTGTTTTTCCAGCCCTTGCTCCCTCAGGATATGCCTCACCTCGGGGGCTTCGCTCAGGTTCCCAGGCTGCTCAGAGTGTGCAGCTCCAAGATCTGCAGCTGCCCAGAGCTTGAATCTCTGGGGATAGCCCTGATCCATGGTGCAGGGAGCCTTGTCCAGAAATTTGGGGGTGATTTATGTCACTGGGCATCCATTCTACTACTGCCTGTGTGCTCAAACAGCAATCATTTAAGGGATGCATACCACACACATGGGTTCCTGTCTTCAAAGAGATAAGACTCTGAGGAGTGTCCCAGGTAGCTAACGCTGTGTAACGAAAAACTTAGAGCCGTAGCTCAGGAATCCTCTGCTATTGCCTGTGTTCGTTTGCTGAGAATGCTGGACCAGAATACCACTCCTACGGCAGCCCCAACTCCCAGAAGACTTATGCAATAGAATTTTATTCTCTCAAAGATCTGGAGACTAAACATCTGATAGAGAAATGTCCACTGAGCTGGTTCACCCTTGGAGTAGGAGGAAGAACCAGTTCTGGGCCCCTCCTCACATCCTGTCTGCTCTTGGCTCAGGGCTCTGTGTCTTGCAGATCCATCCACCCAGCCCGTGCCAGTCATCCCTGCTTGGTGTTTTCCCCCTTGCCATTTCTGCTTCTGTCACTCTGGAGTCCAGCCCGCCCTCGAAGCCTCTGATTGGTTACTTTGCTGATGCTGTCATGACGGGTAGAATGGAGAGAAGGAACTGTTTATTTGAGCTCATGGTCCCATGGGGCTAGGAGTCCATCACAGGCCTGGCAACTGGAGCAGAAAGCTGAAGGCACACACTTTCAGATGTAAGAATGAGGCCAAGAAAGCAAACTGGAATTGGGGTGAAGCTCTATACTCTCGAAGCCTGGCGCAGAGGCATACTTCCTCCAGCAAACTGTGCCACTCTAACTTTCCCAAACAGCACCGCCAACTGGGGACCAAACACCTAAGATGACAGGGACATTCTCATTTAAGCCACTGCAACCTCCTTTAATTTGAGCCTCTGTAAAGACCTCATTGCTGAATAAAATCACCCACCAAGGGTTGGGATGCAACATCTTATTTATGGGAAAGGGTTCGTGGGTGCATGCTAGCATCCTCTCTGGGTCCCATGGTTGCCACAGCAGGTTATGTTTCCACCCTCCTTAGGACAACTGAGCCTATCAAGGCTCATAATCACATTGTGTCATGGCTGTTCCGTGCCACCTTTGACCTTCTTTGTCACCCAGAATGGATACCTACATGTGGCAGTACATCCTAGGGACTTAGAGGCCAGGTATGTGGAGAAAGCCCCTTTCCAGTGCACCCTCCACTGGGGTCTGAGTGCACATCGGGATCTGTCACAGCACAGCATTACAGGGTGTGGCAGTGGGAGGTGGCCTTCCTAGAGCAGAGTTGGCAACTTGAAGACCAGGGGCAAAGCAGATGCCCTGTAGGGGTGGCTGGCTGAGCATGAAGAAACGGGGAGCAAGTGCCTCCTTGGAAGGAGGGGCCTGAGCTTGTCATCACGTGGCAGATTCTCCAGGTATCCCCAAAGCTTACACCAATCACATTTGAACAGGTCTGAGAACCCAGTGCCTCCTCCTCTTGATATCCAATGTCATAATCTTCTTTTCCCCTTGTGTCATAAAAACACTTGTCACATTGATTAAAGAAAGTGGGGCCCTGTAGACTCCAAGTCTGTGGCGACATCACAGGCTGCTGGCAGGGTCAGACCTGGGAACAGAGCTGTAGCTGAGAAGCAAGGACAGAAGCAGTCACCAGACAGCCTTCACTCTGAGACAGCACCTGCTTCATCTGTGAGCTTCCTCGGGCTCTTCCTCACTTTGAACAAAGGTGTGCCCTTCATACACAGAGGAAGATGTGGGCCAGCCCCTGGCTGGGCATTTGCAGTGTGCCTTTAAGCTCAGTTGTTTCACAGAGTTGATGACTTTAAAACTAGAAAGGCTCTGCTATAATCAAAGGCTTCCTCTAAAATTCCTTTCCACATCTCAGGTACCAGACATCTGAAAGAGCCAGCAAAAAACTCAAAATGCTCCAAAAAGACTCTGGGTGAAGAATAGGGGTGCCAACCTTGGAAGATTTTGGGGGGACTACCTTGTGTTTGCCAGAGGTTTGAAGCATCCCACCATTAATGGTTCTGTTATTCTAAAATCAATTAACTACTCTTTTTTTTTTTCTTTTAATACTTTTTAAATTTTGGCAACAGAAGTGAGCACGGATGGGCAGAAGAGTTGGTAAAGCTCTCTGATTTACAGCCAGGCCTGGAACCCGAGTTACATCCCCTAGAGGGATTGAACCTACAGGGTGGAAAGAGAACCAACTCATGCAGTTGGCTCTCTGGCATCCACTTGTGGCTTGTGGCACATGTATGTTCACACACGTAGCCCATAGAACAAGGGGATGTGATTTTTCTAAGCGGACATGTAAGGCGGGACTTGGAAGTGAGTGATGAGCCAGGGATCATTTTAAAAGCAGGTGGTGACTGACTAGGACCTGTTTCAGTAAGACCCAGGGTCTTAATGGAGGTAGGAGAGTTCCCAGCATGGCCCACACCATCCTCTCCCTCCTTTCAAGGTTGACTAGTCCTTCTGGTCTCAGCTGCACCCAGAAGAGCCCAGTGCTGAGACTGGCACAGAGTCCTCTCTGCTGTTTCCATGGCAGCATGGGTACCATGACTGAGTCTTGCTCTACGTCCTTGCTCACGTGGGCACTATCACCAATATCCATCATTTTAGTAGTCCCATGGGGTGTGTGACTTTTTCTTATTGTGGTCTCTTCCCTTTGATTTCTTCATGGATATGTGTCTTTGCAGTGTGTGGGTGCATGTGTGTACTTGTGTGTAGAGGTCAAAGGTCGATATTATGAAGCAAGATCCTCTACTTGACCTGTGGTTCACTGATTCAGATATTCAGCCCACCCTGAGGATACCCCGACTCCACCCCTTAAGTACTGGGATTACAGGCAGACTACCACACCTTTTACAGCTCTTACGTGGGAGCTTTGGATCCAAACGCTATTCCTCAGACCTGTGTGGCAAGCGTTTACCTGTGTACCTGCTGAGCCATCTTCCTGGCCCTTGCTGTGGCTTCTGTTTGCATCTCCCAGCATTAGGTGAGGTTAATAGCCTGCATCTTTGATGCAGGATAGGATGCCTTTGGCAGGGAGAATCCACCATAGCCAGGTCTTGCACACCACTGGGATTTATTACAGCTGTCCTTCCCTGGGGTTTTGTGGCCAGCATCGGAGCCTCCGTGCCGATGTGGAATGTACAACTTCAAGGGATGGCTCGTCAGAGGTAAGTGGGAATGACCAATGGGGTGTGAGCCTGTGTTTATCTGATGCCAAAATCCAAACTGAACCCTGAATGCCCCCACCAACCTTCCCACTCCGTGGGGACCAGATGTTTGCATGGGATGGCTACATCTGTTCACTGAGCTGAGTACTCCAGTTGTCAGTCTCTTCCAGTCTTAGAGATCCATCATGCCTCATGCTCACATTGGGAAAGACCAGCCTCATGGGAGCAGGACCCTATTTATTCTGGGAGGCGTCCACACCACATCATTCCCCCCCATCCCCCCACAACCCCCCCTATGAGCGGCCACTTTGAATGACAGTATTAAAGGGTCAGTCTGACACGTGATCAAAACAAGCCAGACACAGAGGGAGCAGCGCAGGGCTGGCCAGGGCCGCACATGGTTTCTTAACGTGGCCTCTGCAGCGAGGACGGGATTTCACAGACCTGCTTTACGGCTCCCCTAAGTAACATTATCTTGTTAAAGACATTAACCTCAGGCCTTGGCTGTTACATATTTAGTTTTATTGTTTTTTCATCCTGGGGAGAGACCTGTAGGAGACACTCCTCGGGTGAGAAAAGGGGCGAGGGTCAAGAAAACATTGAATGTCAAGGTGGCCAAACGGCTGCTTGGGGAACGCTGGCCAATTACAGAGAACAGGCCGTGCTGCTCTTCGTGGTCTGTTTTATGGTCTAAAAAGAAATCTATGAAATAGCAAACGTTAATAACCCTTTCATAGTTCTGCCTAGTGTGACACAGCTGTGTGAGAACGTTCCTGAGCTCTCGAGGGTGGGCGTAGCAGGAAAAGGCTGTCTTCCTGTCCCACATGACTGGGGCCACCCCAGCTGGGGTCTTCAGAGGAGCGAAACCCATCCATCTGCCTTGGCGCCCCACCTGCAGGCCCTGTGGCCCCAATCAGCTAGCCAATGGCCTTCATTCCTACTGGATCTACTAGGGAGACTGAGCTTGTATGGTCTCAGCTTGTCTAAGAGTTAGGATTTCCTCATGTGAAGTGGTACTATCTGGAGGTGTGGCCTTGTTGGAGTAGGTGTGTCACCGTGGGAGTGGGCTTTAAGACCCTCATCCTAGCTGCCTGAAAGCCAGTCTTCTCCTAGCAGCCTTCAGAACTAGAGGTAGAACTCCCAGCTCTGCCTTCACCATGCCTGCCTGGATGCTGCCATGTTCCTGCCTTGATGATGATGGACTGAGCCTCAGAACCTGTAAGCCAGCTCCAATTAAATGTTGTCCTTATAAGAGTTGCCTTGGTTGTGGTGTCTGTTCACAGCAATGGAATCCCTAACTCAGATACCTCATCTGGAAAGAAAATTCTAGATAACTGGGGCTAGCAGGAGCCAGATGGATTCCCTGGAGCTAAAATTACAGGTGGTTGCGAGTCACCTGACACAGGGTGCTGGGAACCAAACCCTGGCTCTCAAGCATCTTTCTGGCCCACAAATCATTTCTTTCTAAATCCCATCCATTTCTTGCTTGAGAAAAATCATCACCTAGTACGATTTACAAACACCTGTGCTTCTTGTGCCCGCTTCCCTCTCATGCTCAGGGTCCCATGGTACTGGTATCAGAATCTACATGGGAAGCTTGGCTACACAGATCTCAGTACTGTAGCAGAGCCATGTTCCTTCCACATACCACATTGTTTCTCAATCTTGGTCATCCACAAGATTGGCCCACAGAGTCTGAGGCCACAAATGAGTGTCAGAGAGGGTATAACCAATGGTGGACCTGGGTCTCAGTTATCCGAGGTTCCTGACTGGATGATTCCTTTGCCTGCCTTGCTCTGAGTAATTAGTGTTCTGAGTTCATGGCCTGTCACTTGACTATCCTGTATAAAGTTATCTTCTCGATTTGAGACAGCTCTTCTGTCTCAAATGTAACTGACTCAGAGCAGTGACTTGGAAACTTTCTTCTCACCCCATGCACTTTGGAAGCCCAAACTTGTAGCAAACTGCTGCCGGAGGAGAGGCTTTCCTGAGAGGTCTGCACAGAAATCAGCTTCGCCATCTTTTCCTCCAGCCTCCCTTTTCCTTCTTTTGAAGGGGCAGTGGAGTGCTGGCTCAGCTTCCTAAAGTAAGCAGAATATTCCAACTTGGAATATCATCTGAGTCTTAGTGGCCAAACAGCCTCTGCAATACTGGCGTCTTAATTCAGAAAGTCTTTTCAAAACCCCGCCTACCCTCAACCCTGCTCTTCAAAGTATAGATTTGTTCAAAGGGCTTTTCTGGAAGTCTATGTAGTGATATCTACCAACTTTGAATAAACAGCAACTTGGCTTGCCCAAGGTTAGGGATTACAGAGAGGAAATAATTAAGGATGTGTGTGCACTTGCCGATGAGATGTTCGCTGCCGTGATGTTTATCTAGATGTCGGCCGGTAAGTGATGCCAGCAGCCCAAAACTGCAGGAGATTCCATTCAAAGAACGAAAAGGAGCTGGATATACAGCCACAGAGAGAGCATCACAGCTGCCTGCCTGCATCAGTGTGCGAGCATCTGGGAAAGGGTGAAGGCGGATGGAGCTCAGCAGCAAGGCCTGGGCTCAGTTCAACCCCAGTGCCACAATAATGGTGAGGAAGGAGGGAGGGAAGGAGGGTGAGAGGGTGAGAGGGAGGGAGGGTGAAAGGGAGGGACAGAGGGAGAAAAGGAGGGAGGAAGAGAGGGAGAAAGAGAGGGAGGGAAGGTGAGAGGGAAGGAGGATGAGAGGGAGGGAAGAGGGAAGGGAAGAAGAACAGGGAGGGAGGAAGGGAGGGAGGAAGAGATGGAGGAAGGGAAGAAGAGAAGGAGGGAGAGGCAGAGGGAGGGGCTGGAGATATGAATGATCAAGGCTTTGCAAACACAAGGGTCCTAGTCCTATCCCTAGTACCTAACCAAGCTGAGGCGGCATCTGATGCTTATGTTCTAGTTCTGGGGAGGCAGAGACAGGTGAATCTCTGGGGTTTGCTAGCCTACTTCCAGTCTGATAAGAGAAACTGTCTTTTAAAAATAAAACATCAGGTGAATGAAGTGGCTATGCAGGTAAAGGCAACTGAGGCCAATCCCCAGCAGCATGGGCATTGAATTCTCTTGGAGAGAACCAACTCAATAAAATTGTCCTCCAACCTCCATACATGTGTTACAGTACATATAGATAGATACACATATACATGGTAAGAAATCATGTGTATGACACCGCCAAGGTTGTCCTTGGCATGCACATATGCACATAAGCACACATGCTCATCATGCACACACATGTGCACACATAAACACACACATATGAACACACACACACATTCATGTGCACATACATGCGCTCACACACACGTGCACACACTCACATGTGCACATGCTCGCACACATGGACACATACATACATGCACACACATGCACACATGCACACACACACCAAGCAGACAGACCTGGGTGCTTGTCTCAACTTTCCTGTTTTTAGTTGGTCTGGGACTTCAGCTCAGGGGACTGGGTTAGTCATATTAGGGATGGATCTTCCTACTTTGATTAACCTTCTCAGGAAACATTCTTGTAGACACACCCAGAGGTTTGTGTCTTCTATGTGATTCTAAATCCAGCCGACAGTGGAGATTAGACACTTCAAACCCACTCATCGACAACTTGAGGCCTAGATCCAACCATTTTAAAACTCAGAACTCCGTACCTGACTCTCACAGGCCTACCTCACTTCCTAATGTAAGATACAGTCAGTCCAGTTGTAAGAGTTTGCAGTCTTAACTGTTTCAACATTTTAATATTCCAAAATTTCTTCTCATATTCACAGTCATCTCTTAGCAGTGAGGCCCTATGAGATAAAAAAAAAACAAGTTAGACTCTTCCAGTAAATAGCGGCACAGAGCAATCACCCCATCCTGCGAGGAATGGGGGCATAGTAGGGAAAGACCAGACCAGAGCAAAACAGACTAGGGCAAACTCCAAGTCCTGCTGTTCCGTGCCCTGCACCTGGGGCTCTAGATGGACTCCTCATCTATCCAACCCTCTGAGTTGCCCCACCTACCTGTAGCATAGGCCAGTTCCACTTGGTGACTTCAGCTTTCCGTGATGGATGTCCACTGCTCTGGCATTCTGGCATCTCCAGCATCCTCAGGGCATGTCATCTGCTGTCCCTCGGAAGAGCTGGAGGCTTCTCCTTATTGGCATTAGCATCTTTAACAATTACTGCTACTTTCTCCACACTGCCTTGCCTGAGACGTGGAGTTTGCTCACTCTTCCTGCCTAGACAGTCTTTCCTGTTCACATGCTTGTATCTGTTTGTTAGTGGTTTTTCCTTTTGTCTTTCTGTTCTGTCTCTCACCAGACTGTCGGCCGAGGGCAGTGAGCAGTAACCACACCACACTCTGGATGCCCTCCTGTCTTGAAATTTCCTGCGCCGAAGGAGGCATCTCATCGCTCTCTAAATTCAGGCTTGATCAACTTTGAGGATGCAGGCGGAATGTAGCCGGGTTCTTTGCCATCCTGAAAGGCCTCTAGCTCAGTCCTCACTCCCCTCAGCAACTGCATCAGACACGTTTCTCAAAGCATTCTTGTCTTCCAAGATCACACCGGAGTGGTCCACTGAGGTCTGCTGAGTCCCTTACCCCACAGCCTGACTCCACAACACTCTTCCAGGGTGCTACTTTCCAAGGTCTGAGAACCCATACTCGGGTTATCAAAAGCAACGGTGTCACTTGGTGTTCTAGTCGCTGAGAGGAAAGGGAGGCTGCTTGTTGGCTCGACACCATTAAAGAGATGGTGGCTGGTGCTCAGCTTGCTTTTTTCTTGGGGGGGGGCGTGTAAATCTGGGCAGTGGCCTAGAAGATGGTGCCAGTCACACTTGGGGCCGGTCAAGCCTCCCCAGAGAAGCCTCTGTGGCAACACTCTCACCCAGACCTCGAGGTCTGTTTCTCAGGTGAATGAAATCCTATCAGGCTGACAGCAAAGATGAATCATCAGACATATATTTCTTTATAAATGCTTACAGTGTTTCTAGGGAGAGCAGAGTCCTAATGCTGGTCACAAAGAGGAGGTGTCTGGAGCAAGGACAAGACAGGGGTGGGTGGATGTGGTCTTGTGTTTTTTTTTTTTTTTTTAAATCATTTTTGTATTTTCTTAGGAGCAGGCAAAGCTCCTACGAGGGGCTGGGTATCAGCTCTGACCACGGCTTCAAGTGGATTAAGTGCTTCTCTGCCATCACGTTGGCTTGCCAGCCATCCTTTCCCCAAATCTGTCAGAAAGCATCAGGCTTTCTGTGCTATGAGACTTTCTGCACCACCGTCCTCACTGGGCCTTTCCCCTCATCTAGACAGGTTGCCTCATAGATACAAGCTGCAGCCTCTCCTCTCAGCACAGCTTAAGATCTAGTCTCTTGGAGAAAGTTGGGAGTCCAGAAACCACACCCTCAACAGAGAAGGAGGGGGAGCATGACCTGCTGAAGGGTAGGATTGGATCAGGAGGGTTCTGACCCCAGATGCAGCTGAGCCAGCCACAGACGCACCTGGGATGGTCGTCCAGGAGCACGCAGGGACTCCTGTGGGCCGCTGAGGCCCACGTTACAGGATGGGGTTGTACTTCCTAGTGGCCTTCTGAACAGGCAGGCAGAGGTGACTCAGGCTCCCATGGCTTCAGCTGGGCAGACAAGGCCTGCAGTTCAGGGCTGTGTGGGGCGTTAGAACTTGCAGAGTTGGCAGAGGGGACAGGGCCAGTGACAAAAGCACCCAGAGGCAAGAGACACAGTGGTTCAAGCCTCCTACACCCATCAGCCTTCCTTCCCCTGTAGGGTCAGTGTGCATTCACAGCTGAGGGGCTCCAGACAGCAGGACTTGATTCTAGAAAGTTCCACAGACGTTTCTCTTTTTCCAGTTGACTGGGAGAGCTGACTCTGCAGCCCTGGCTTCCTGCACAGCCTCCTCCACCGCAGACAGCTGATGCCAGGGCTAGTTTTCCCATATGCATCTGTGAGAGAAGAGTTTCTCTCACTCAGGTGAGCCTCAGTGGGCAGCTGGGGCCAGGCTCCCTGAGTAGCACACAGCAGGAGCCGGGTGGGCAAATCAGGAAAGTGTCCCAGAGAGGACCATCTGTACAGATCCCTGAAGGAGCTGCGGAGCAATGGGGTAACTAACTCAGAGGGACATGAAAGCTCAATGTCAGGCAAACAGAGAACGACTACAAACACTTGACCCATCGGGTTGACTGACATTCACTCTGATTTGTTCCAGACAGATGTTCCAGCCTCTTACCCATCCCAGTCTGTCAAGGTTCCCTAGTGTGAGCTCCTGGCCATGACACAGCACTACCACTGCCTGCTCCTCCTCCTCCTCTTCCTCCTCCTCTTCCACCTCTTCCTCTTCCTCTTCCACCTCCTCCACTTCCTCCTCCTCCTCCTCCTCTTCCTCTTCTTCCTCTTCCTTCTTCTCCTCCTTCTCTTCCTCCTCCTCCTCTTCCTCTTCCTCCTCCTTCGCCTCCTCATCTTCCTTTCCATCTCCTCCTCTTCTTCCTCCTCCTTCTCCTCCTCATCTTCCTTTCCATCTCCTCCTCTTCTTCCTCCTCCTTCTCCTCCTCATCTTCCTTCTCCATCTCCTCCTCCTCTTCCTCCTCCTCTTCCACCTCCTCTTCTTCCTCTTCCACCTCCTCCACTTCCTCTACCTCCTCCTCCTCCTCTTTTTCCTACTTCTCCCCCTCCTCCTTCTCTTGCTCTTCCTCCACCTTCTCCTCCATGTCCTCCCTCACCAGCACCTCCTCCTCTTCTTCCTCTTCCTCCTCTACTTCTTCCTCCTTCTTTTCCTCCTCTTCCTTCTTTTCCTTATCCTCCTCTTCCTCCTTCACTTCCTCCTCCATCTTATTCTCCTCTACCACCACCACCACCACGACCCTCTCTGCCACCACAACAGAGAAGCATTGCAAGCCGGGCCAGCAGGGTGAAGGAGAGGGACAAGAGTGGGTGGGGATAGCATTAATACCAAACCCACCATGACAGGGAGACTCGGGTCAGGCCTGGCTCCCAGCTGAGCAGCCTTGGGCAAGGAGTTAAAATCCTAAGCCCTCTTTAAAGTGAAGACTGGACTAACCACCAGGTGATAATGGAAACCTAGCACACTATGAATAAGGGGCAGTATAGGTGACAGAAAGTTCCCATGAAACAGTGGCTTTGGTGGTCTAGAACCTTCTCTCTGTGTCATAACAAGAGATAGGCCTTTGGGCCCAGTTGCTCTGCTCCACAACACATCTAAGGGACCTGTCTCCTTCCTGACTTGCACTCTGTGTTCTCTCATGGGCTTTTCCTGACACAATGGCAACTTAGTCACCAGCCCCACATACACAGGTGATGCAGGGCAAAGAGGAGACTATGCCAGAGAACTGCATAGAGGTCTCAGAGAGCTGCCATTAGGCCATGGGGAATGAGAAGCTGATCTGGATGGAGGGAGGAGGAGACACAGGTATAACTGTCTGTCCCTCCATTCCTCAGGCATCTGTAGAGTGGGTTGTCCCCATCGTCACCTTGAATCATAGCAGGAAGGTGTCCGTGTCTAATGGATACTGTCTAAACTCCAGCTTAGGGCACTTTCCTAAAAGTATCCGGAGCAGTCAGTCCCTCACCCATCAGCTGCCCTAGGATGCAGTCATCCATCCTGGAGGCAGGGCACTCATGAAACCCTACTTCCTTGCCAGGGAACCTGAAACTGGACAGTCGGTCAACTTTCTTCTCACATGTACTGTAGAACCTAGGGGGTGTGAAGGGAGTCCCACTATTTTTTTAAAAATGGCAGAGAGGACAGACAGTCGGGCTGCCAGCAGCCTGCCCATCAGCCTGACAGGGAGACAGACACACAGATCAGTCCTGCTGTCAACAGAAGGGATAATAAGCTCTCGATGCCCAGGTCCCCAGAGAGGCACAGGCCAGGTGGACAGGAAACCAAGTGGTACCTGGTGGCCCTTGGGCAATTAAAATCAGAGCCATTCTCACACACAGGCCACAACCTGGAGTTCTCTACCATCCTGTGGCTCTGTGAGGAGACGCCCACTCTAAGCAAGCACCAGGAGGTGCATAGAAAACCTGCTGGTCTGTGGCCTGCAAAATGGGCCTTGTTGGACCATTTTGTGGGGTTTGTGATGTTCCCAAGGAAGCCTGAGGATGGATGCAGTAGAACTGGAGGCTGGTGGCAGGCTAGGCTGTCACTGGGTTATCTCAGGGTGATGGTTCATCTTCTCTGTAGACTTGAAGTGGTTTACAATCATCAGAGAGACACATCATGTCTTTAAGGGTGTTTCCAAGGAGACATAACTGATGAAGGAAGACATGTCCCGATATGGGTGGCTCCATTCCTGACTGAATACAAAGCAACTTAAGGAGGGCTTTGTTTTGGCTCAGTTTGAGGTTACAAGACCAGCAGGATGGGAAGGCACTGTGTTAGGAGCAAGGCCTCCATGCAGAAGCATATGCACCCACGCACGCACCCATGTGCCCACCCACGCGCCCACGCACGCACGCATGAATCCACGCACTGCTGGCAAACATCCGCCTCTAGCACCAAATGCTGAATTCTGATTTTGACCTGTGTCTGACTCAGGAGAGGGTGCAGGGATCCTGGCCCCTTCACAGCAGCCCCATCCAAACCCCCCTCACCCCCCAGGAAGAGTCATTGCCCTTCCCAACCACTTCCTGGCTGAAGAGCAGCCTCCTCATCATGAACTTGATCATGAGTCAACCAAGGGGCACCGTCTCTCCTGGGCCCCCTCCGTTGGGCCCCTTGGAGCAGGTGTTCCCCGGGCGAGGTCTCAATGCTTACATAACCCTGGTTCCATTTGGAAGGATGAAAAATCACCCTGCGGTTCACTGTAAACAGGCTTAGGCTCACCCAAACACACCGAGGAAAGGTCGGCCGATTATTCATGAGTCTCTCCTGCCCCTTTGCCCCTCCATCCCACCCCAGCTGCAGACATCCTGGTACTCACTCTCTCCACCTGGCCGCCCAGGACCTGACAAGGGGAGGGGTAACAGGGTCTCTTAAGTCACACCGAGGACCCTGTCTTGGCAACCATTCCCACTGGGTCGCCAAAAGAGGCCAGGGGGAGGGGCACAGGAAGTTACTGAAGAGGCTGTGGTGAGCAGAAGCTTGCTCATGGAAAGGCCATCTTTCAGCAGGACAGAAACGGAGCTGGGAACTCAGAAGGAGGGGCCGGAGAGTTTTGTTCTGAGAAACAAGGACTCGGCTGCACACCAGCTAATGGAGCCCCATAAGACCTTCATATGGCACGTGGAGTGCCCACAGGTAGCTCACACAGACTTGAGATAGCCTCTGCTCTGTGGGCTCTTGTGTGGCTGCAGCTGGATCCCCATCCAAGATGGTACAAGGTAGATAGATGGCAGCAGCTGATATCACCCAGGTAAATGCCGAGGCTTAGTAAGGGTCTCAAGTAGTCCCCATTTGGAAATGTAAGCTGTCATATTGACCAGAGGCCCATGGTTAGGCATACTTTCTGCTAACACACAGGAATGCCCTGTTGATGGGATCCCAAATAGACAGTAGCAGACTCATCTGGGAAAGCAATGGAATTAACGTGGGTGTCACCCAGATCTCCTGAAATGTCAGGGACGTGGACAGGGCACTACCTGTCTATGTTCTCTTGTTTGCTTGCTTGTGTGCATGCGTGCGTGCATGTGTGTGTGTGTGTGTGTGTGTGTGTGTGAGAGAGAGAGAGAGAGAGAGAGAGAGAGAGAGAGCACATGCACAGGCGGTGCACATTTATATTCAAGTACATGTATGTACACATGTGTTTGTGTGTGAGACGGCCAGTCATTTTTTACTGTTCACCTTATTTCTGTTATTTGAGTAAGAGTCTCTCATTGGCCTGAAGCTCAGTGAGTAGGCTAGGCTGAATGGCCATCAAGCCCCAGGGATTGTCCTGTCTTCTGTCTTCTGTCTTCTGTCTTCTGTCTGTCTGTCTGTCTGTCTGTCTGTCTCTTCCTCCCTCCTTTCCTCCCTCTCTCTTGCTCTTGTGTTCTCTCTCCCTCCTTCCCTTCCTCTCTCTCTTCTGCTTTCTCTCCCTCCTTCTCTCTTTCTCCCCCCCTCTTTCCCCTCCTCTCTCCCTTCTTCCTCCCTCTCTCTCAGAGCTGGGGTTACAGTTATGAGCTATCATACTTAGATTCTTGGGATGGAACTCAGGCCTTCCCCCTTTCATGACAAGCACTATACTGACTGAGCCATCTGTGTTCTGTGACACTATCTTGTGCCACTGAAGAGTCACCAACTCTGCAATCTGAGGCTTTGACCAAGGTCTGTTGGGCCCAACCCTGAGGTTTAAGATTGGAAGAAAATATAAAAGGAGATTGGACCAGTTTTTCATGCACTAGCTACATCAACCCCAGAACAGAGGGCTCCCTCCCTACCTGCTCTCCTTGCACATTGTGGACATTGTCAGAGTGTGGTCAGAAAGCATGTTCTGAGGCTTCCCATGGACTCTGGCTGAAGCAGGGGACAGGTGGATGTGGCTCAGTGTGCCTTGTGAGTGCTCAGAAAAAATAGTGCTGGCCCAGAGCTCATGCGTGGACAGTAGGCTTTGGTGGGAATGAGGCCCTGAGAGAAGACTCAAACATGGAGAATAGTTTGGTGGTCAAGATCATGAAGAGAATTTGGGGAGCACAGTCAGGGCAGAGGCTGCTTGGGGTGAGTGAAGCATCTTGAGCCAACAGGTCCCCAACCAATAGTGTGATGGATCCCATATGCCAAGTCAGAGTTTCTATGGTCATATCTGTTCTTAGTTCATTTTCGATGGTGTGGTGGTTTGGATAGGAATGACATACATGGATTCATGTACTTAAATGCATGGACCACAGTGGGTAGCACCATTAGAAGATGTGGCCTTGTTGGAGTAGGTGTGGCCTTGTGGGAGTGGGTGTGGCTTTGTGGGAGTGGGTGTGGCCATGTTGGAGTGGGTGTGGTCTTGTTGAAGTAGGCGTGGCCTTGTTGGAGGAACTGTGTCACTGTGAGGGTAGGCTTTGAAGTCTCAGATGCTCAAGAGAGGCCTGAAGCGACATTTATGTCTGTTGCCTGCAGATCAAGATGTAGAACTCTCAGCTCCCTCTCTAGCCCTGTGTCTGCCTATATAATGCCATGCTTCCTGTCATGATGATAATGGGCTAAACCTCTGAACCTATAAGCCAGCCCCAATTAAATGTTTTTTTGTTTATAAGAGTTGCCATAATCATGGTATCTGTTCACAGCAGCAGAAATCCTAAGACAGAAGTTGGTACCAGAAGTGGGGTATGGCTGTGAGAAGCCTGGTAGGCTTTTGTTTGGAGGAATATGGTGAAATGCTTTAAGTGGAGCTTAGTGGATCATCCTAGTAGGAGCCTGGAAGGCAGTGGTGCTGAGGGTGATTTGAACTATGAACCAAGGGAAGGGGGTGTCTAGCTCAAGAGGTTTCAGATCATTCTTGTGATATTTTGACCAAGACTGTGGTTGCTTCTTGGTCTTGTCTGAGAAGTCTGCCTGAGGCTAAATTGAAGAGTTTTGGATTTGTCGCTTGGGCAGAGGAAATTTCGAAACAGCCTAGTATTGACTCTGTCCTGTGGTTTTTAGTGTTCACTCTTATGCGGATCTATAATGAAAAGGGACAGGCTGAGCATAAAAATACAAAATGTACAGTTTAGGGAGAAGGGGGCACTGGTAAGTGGATGGAGCTAAGCTCTGTGTTCAAGGAGATAAGCAGGCTAAAGAAAAGCCTGATGTTTAATGGAATAAAAGGGGGGTGATGACCTCAGGGCAAGACCCCACCCAGCCAAGCTTCCAACCTGTGAAAAGGAACTAAAGAATAGCTTATATGCAGATGTGGTGGTGCAACACCTTTTGGCCCAGCCCTCTGGAGACAGAGGAAGTTTGATCTCTAATTTTGAGGCCAGCCTGGTCTACAGAGAAGGCAGCCAACCTTGGGCAGTGAACAAAACCATCCAAACCAGAAAGCTAATGAAGATGGGATTGAACAAGGGGCCCATGTCCCAGCCCCAGCAAGAAGCAGAACTTGGCAGCTTCGGCCATGTGGTTCTGGTTTGAGTGAAGGATAGAAGTGGTTGTGGAATCTCTTTCTACAGCTAAAGAAAGCCTTAGGCCAGGTGTGTGGCAGGGGTGTCACTGGGCTGGGGCCTAAAGAAGCCATTGTGTGAAGCTGTGAAGGTGATGCCTGGATTGCCCTGGAGACCCCAAGATGTTGGAGATGCCAGAGATGTGGGATACTTGCCAAGGAGAGCTGCTAAAAGGGCATAGAATCAGTTAGAGAAAGAAGTGTGCGCAGTCAACAAAACTGAAAGAAGTTGGAGATCTAAAGAGAGCTTTGACATCAGGCGTGGAGATGCAGAGTGTAGAGTTTGCCCAGATGGTTTTCAGTCTTGCTTTGTCCAGTATTCCTGGTTATTGGTCTTGCTTTGGCTCCAGTCTCTCCTCACTGTACTCCCTTTGATCCCATTTAGAACTGTCATGTATATCCTGTGTATGTATATCCTGTGTATGTATATCCTGTGTATGTGTATCCTGTGTATGTATATCCTGTGTATGTATATCCTGTGTATGTGTATCCTGTATATGTATATCCTGTATATGTATATCCTGTGTATGTATATCCTGTGTATGTATATCTTGTGTATGTATATCCTGTGTATGTATATCCTGTGTATGTGTATCCTGTATATGTATATCCTGTGTATGTATATCCTATGTATGTATATCCTGTGTATGTGTATCCTGTATATGTATATCCTGTGTATGTATATCCTGTGTATGTATATCCCATGCCATTGTAGGTTGGAAGTATGTGATCTGCTTTTTTATTTCGGTTTTATAGGGGATTGCAGTTAAAAGAGTGCCATGAATCTCAGAAGAGACTTTGAACTTTAAAAATAAAACAAAAAACCTTTTAATTGATTCTTTGTGAGTTTCGCATCATGAACCCCAATCCTATTCCTCTCTGTTCTTTCATACCTACCCTCTACCTTGCGACCTCCCCCAAAACAAAAACAAAATAAAATTTTAAAAATAAATAAACATAAAAACTGCCTCATCATGGAAGCTGTAGTGTGTCTCACGGTATGTCCTTTTGTCCACACTTCTTTACTTCCAAACATTGCAACGAGTCATTGTCTAGTTTGATTCCTCTTGCTTCTGCTACACTGTCAATACTGGATCCTCACTGGGACTCCTCTCGGACGTCCTGCTGTTGTCCCGTATCCTGGAGATCCCACAGGTTTGGATCTGCAGGTCCAGCCCTTTCATGTGCTCCAGCAGTGCACAGACGTGATAGCTGTTGTGGTGGGCCAGCTCAGAGCCCTGGATCTGGACCTGGGTGGCAGCTGAGTTGGTCAGCTTACCTGCTCTCCTGCACCATCACCTCCAGGGTGACCTCTCCAGCCCCTCCTTGGGCTAGCTCACCCAATGTCGCAGCCAGCAAGGGGTAGGGCCAGCTCTCCTGCTCCCTCATGCCCTTAGGGTTGGTTCACCCATGCCACCAGAGCTAGCTCTGCTGTGTAAGGGGTAGGGAGGAGTGAAGCACCCACTCTCAGGACTGCTGCTGCAGAGGTGGGGTGGGGCTGGCTCTCCCACTCTCATGACCCAGGGACCAGCACTTCAGTCTGCTACAGGTGTCGATGGGCAGGATAGCAGGGATGGCCCACATCAATGCCACCTCATGGCAGACAAGTAGTCAGGACAGCTCCCTGTCCCCCATGCTCACACCTTTGGGGATGGCTCTCCCACAACCCCCACTATCAGGGCCAGCTTGAATGTTCTAGGTGAGGTGCAGGGTCCACTCTCCTGAGTGTTGCAGCCGGTGGGGGGCAAGAAGGGGAGGAGAGGGAACTTTGAACTTTTAGATAGAGCTGAGGCTGTTATAGACTATGGGGAGTTCTGGAGTTGGATCGAATGCATTTCTCCATTATTTTATGGACACAAGGCTATGGGGGCCAGGGAGTAGAATGTGGTGGTTTGAATAGGTTTGGCCCCATAGACTCATATGTTTGAATATGCTCGGCCCATAGGAAGTGGCACTATTAGGAGGTGTAGCCTTATTGGACAAAGTGTGCCACTGTGGGAGTGGGATTTGAGGTTTCAGCTGTTTAAGCCAGGCCTGAGGTGACATTTACTTCTGCTGCCTGCAGATCAAGATGTAGGATAGGGTGATGATGACTGTGATGATGCTGATGGTGATGGAGATGATGGCAATGATGATGAAGATAATTATGGTCACATGGTGGTGATAATGATGGTGCATGCGGGGATGGTAATGGTAAACTCTGGGTTTAGTCTTAATCTTACTGCAGGATCACCTCTTGAAAGAAAAAGAGGAAGAGAAGAAAAGGAGGAGGAATGGAGGGAGGAGGAAGAGCATCGTGGCTTTCTCTACCTTCCGTTATCTTAGACACAATGGATAAGGATGTCTCCTACTATGGTGCCACACCAACTTTACTAGGCACCTTCCAGAATCACCCAGATTTACTTCCTGGGCAGCTGGTCCCTTGCCCTGGGGACCCTGGGGCTTGAATGACCTGGGTCTTTCTCATCCTCCTACACAATGCTTGAGCAATACAAAAAATGTGGGTTTGTTTCCAGATGTGAGTGTACAAAATTCTGATGTATAGTGCATACTCCTTTTTTAAACTCCTTGAATCCAGTGTCAAAGCTGACTTTCCCAGATTCCATATATAGATGGGCTCTGTGGGATACTTCAAGTCAAATTCCAGCTCTTTGAGGAAAAAAAAATCCAGTATGGCTAGGAAGGTCTAGCCTTGAAACAAATGTTGACCTCACCCACCCCAGCCCTAAGCATTTGTTGCTCCAAGGCGCTAGCCCTAGGCACTGGAGCTGGGAAGTCTACAAGCCTGAGGTCAGCTACGAGCACTGATGATTGGAGATTTGTGACTCTGTGCCTGAGTTTCCCAACATGTCCAAAGAAGGAGTGTATTACTCAGGGCTTCTACTCCTGCACAAAACATCATGACCAAGAAACAAGGTGGGGAGGAAAGGGTTTATTCAGCTTAAACTTCCACATTGTTGTTTATCACCAAAGGAAGTCAGGACAGGAACTCATACAAGACAGGAACTTGGAGGCAGGAGCTGATGTGGAGGCCATGGAGGGATGTTACTTACTGGCTTGCTTCCCCTGGCTTGCTCAGTTTGCTTTCTTATAGAACCCAGGACTACCAACCCAGGGATGGCATCACCCACTATGGGCCTGGCTCTCCTCCCTTGATCACTAATTGAGAAAATGCCTTACAGCTGGATCTCATGGAGGCATTTCCTCAAAGGAGGCTCCTTTCTCTGTGTAATTCCAGCTTGTGTCAAGTTGACACAAAGAACCAGCCAGTACAAGTTGTAATGGCAGTAGCTGCCTAAGAGAGCTGAAATGAGAAGTGGCTGGTGTCTGCTCATAATGGCACATGGATGTGTGCACGAGAAGATGGGTGTGTGCTCAAAGGGCTGGACAGACAGCTGTATGCACAGATAGATAGATGTGTGCACAGACACATGGATGGATGCTTAGTGATGAATGAATGTGTGAGTGGATGGGTGGAGAGTAGACAGAGTGGGTGGGTGGAGCATTGGTGGAGGGTTAGTAGAAGGTAGGTGGATGAATGGTAGAGATACAGAGAATATGTAGACAGACAGACAGACACATGGGTGAGAGGATGGGTGGGCTGGCAAGCGAGTGGATGGATGGGCTGATGGATGGGTATATAATGGTTGACAGCAGATAAGCAGATGGGAAATGCACAGATTAGAGACAGTAGTTGGGCTGATGGAGAAGAAATGGATGGGTGGAAGAATCAGTCTTAGCCGACCACGTGTTCCTATGCAGGCTGCTCTTTCTTTATCCAGCCAAAAATTACTAGACAGACTCTGGGTCCTCAGCATATTACACAGCTTAGGGCTGGGGTGTGGTGCTGAAAACACATTATTGAAACCCAAAGCAGAGACATTAAATGGATTAGGCTTCCAAAATGAAGCTGGAAACCTCTTTAAATCAACAAATTTGTGAGCCAGTCAGAAACAGAGCATGGGCCTGAACAGCAAGTTCTCAGAAGGAGAAGTGCAAATGCCCAGTGAATACTGTTTATGCTCAAGATCCGTAACCACCAAGTAAATGACAACAAAAACTGCTTTGAGAGCCAGCTGGGACAGAAGAGACAATCCATGGTCTAACCCAGGAGTGGAGCCCACGTGCACCAGTCGGGATTTGTCAGTCAAGAGCATCTACTGGTAAAACAATATCAAGAGTATCTACTGGGTAATAGTGGCTTGATTGTTATAGGAGTAAGCAACCACTTGATACTTGGAGCTGAGACCTGGTTAATGTGAGGGAATTCATGCCTGGTCCTGTAAATCTGGTTAAAGACTCACAACTCAGGAGGTCATATGCACTAGGTAGAAACTACTAGCATTGTTTTGCTTAATTGACATGTCACCAAAATGCCTTGTAAATATTTCTGTTTCTACCCAGAGATTAGTGCTGCTTTCAACCTTGGTCGGGGAAATGTCTTTTTGCAAGAAGCAGTAGTTAATGCAGAGACTCGGAACTGGTCAGAGAATTAAGAAAATGTAACAGTGGGTGCTCAGCCATAGACAAGACATCTATATCAACCATCTCTCTGCAAGAGGTCCCGGGAACATCATAGAAAGGGACATGGCAAGAGTAGTAAGAGCCAGAAGATGGAGCAGGGCTGTGAAATGCTGTCCTCTGGACAGGACATGGCTACTGCACTCCCAGCAGCTGGGGGTACCGAGCACAGGATCAAGACAGACAGCATTCCAGCACAGATGGGGAGGGGCGGGGCTCCTGATGCTCTGCCCCTAGATCAGGAGTTTTGACAGCTGATGGCAGCTGGAGGAGGGAGAGTGACTCTTCCTTGAGGTGTGAGCACTGGTAGGGTGCCTGTGCTCTGGTGACCCCACACCCACGCACACCTGGGCAGCACTATCTGAACCCTGTCGGTTTAAAATAAATAAAGTCGGGAAAGGGACATGAGGGGAGCCTGGGGACATCTGGAGGAGGCAAGGGGAGATGGGTATGATCAAAATACATTGTATACATGTGTAACATTCTCAAAGAATAAGTAAAAGTTATATAGTAAGGTTGTAGAGACTACATAAAGGGCACCCAGTAGCATAACCACGCTACACCAAGTCAATGGGTAAAAAATAAAATAAACATAAAGAATAAATATGGTCTGGGAGATGGACAGAGGGAGGGGACAGCAAATTCCCAGCAGGTGTGCTACTTGCTGTCCCTGTGCCTTGGTAAGATGGTTTACTCTGCCGGTCTGAATTCAGTTCATGTTTTAAAACTTCATAAGACACTGTAGGTATTCTTCCCATGTCACAGATGGGCGAACTGAGGCTCCTCAAGAGCATTGGGCATTTACAGTATGTTTCTCCAAGGTCATTAGAGGATGGAGGCTGAATCTGAGAAGTCATATGCCACATTTATTGGCCTGGATTTTCCCAGTGACTCAGTTTCTCCTCCTCCTTCAGCTACCACTGAGCCAAGCACACACTCTGAACCAAATCCTATACCAGTCCAAGAGTCCCCTTTAATGACCCATTGACCTCAAATTTCCCACAAACTTGGAGCCAAGATTCCAGGGTGGGTGTAGGGGTTTGGGGACAACCGTGGGAGTGGCCTCATCATGCCCAAGAGCTCTGGCCATTCCAGGAGGCTCTGCAGCAACTTCAGAGGCAACATTCAAAAGCATCAAGGGGAAGCTCTGGGAGGGAGGGTCATGAGTCACCACAACTCCTCCCCACCATGGTAGTAATGCCAGCCTCCACCAAGCCAAACCAGGGGCAGGCAGGGGCTGGGAGTTCAGTTTATGGGTCTCTTGGGCCATTTTCGGGTCTGTATCAGTGGCAGGCAGCAGGTCAAGTCTGTTATGACTGGGCCGTTTCCAGCCCTCAGTGGTTGGAGGCAAAACCAGCCTTACATAGTCACTCATCCCATGTCCCCAGCTACAGCTTCCCTTGATGACACTCCAACCTCGGCACTTTCTAATGTGCCCCTGGGGGGGGGGGAGCGGGGAGGCACAGCCACCCAGCCCTCCACTCCCCTTCCTCTTCTAATGAGAAGGGTATGAATGGATTCTGAGGAAGATGGTGGTTCTTTCTGTGTTCCAGCCTCACGCTAGGAGCACCTGGGAGTTAGTACTGCCCAAGTATGTCCCAGGAGTTTAGACCACAGGGGGACCCAGGAGCATCTACTTACAAACCAGCCCCTCCCAGGTATTATTGAGGTATCCTAGTCAGAGAGCCATTTCTGTGGCTCTGTTCATGGTTGTCGGGGCCACACGAGAAGGGTCAAAAATGAGCTCCCCACTGTCAACACTTCCTGTTCAGTAAATATGGAATGTGGCCAGGAATTGATACCATTATTTATAGTTATTTTTAATTGGCATGCAAAGTAATGGGTTCCAGGGAACGGAGGTTGGAGCCAGAGACCTCGTTTAGTGTGTATGAAGCTCTGAGTTCCATACCTGCTATCTTAGAGAGCCGTGGGCTCCCTGTGGCATGTCCATACTAACTTAATCTTGTTGGGCCCCTCCTCCCAACAGTCAAAGCTCTTTCAGAGAGCTTCTCTAAGCCAAGGGCAGCAGGCCTGTCAACCCAGCAGCTCGAAGAGGCTGAAACGGGAGGATACAAAGTTATATCGTTCAAGGCCAGCCTGAGCAACATAGGGAATTCAAACCAACCAGGCAACTCCAGCCTGGATGGGGCTGTGGTTGCTTCTCACCATGTCAGGGATACCCACCTCACCCTTCAGGGTCATCTTAGGCCACTCCAGGTCTCGAAGGACCCACTCAAGTTATACGGGCTCCCGTGTCAGCTCTAGGGTGGAGATGTTTGGGGTCCCCTAAATCCAGCTGCTGAGTGACACAGCCCACAGGGTTCATGCCTGTGCTCAGGAGGGAGCCAAGAGCTGCCTTTGGCGGTTTTTATTCTCCCTGCTGCCAGCAGTCCTCACAGCTGTCCACACCCAGGATGCTCATGCCCAGATGCTTAAGCACAGGTGCCTGGCCTCTCTCCTGAAACATGGGTCACTTTGGTCCATAGTGGAACTTCTCGCCTGATGCCTAGAGATCCTGACCAAGAGGTGCCAACCCCACATCCCACCCATAGAACCACATCTTCTACCACCAAAGAAAAAGAAGCTTCTGAGGCCAGCTGTGCCCATGGTGGGGAAGCTGTGGATGCATCAGTGTTATAGGATTACAGAAACCTCCTCAACCCTGGTCCTTAGCTTAATAAAACTTTATTTATTAAAAAAAAAAAAAAAGTAGGCTAGCCACTCACAGCAAATAATGGTTTAGCATTTTCAATTTTTGTCCCTACCCTAAAATACCATTTCTCTTGACCACCCAGATTTCAGAAACACTTTCGTTTGTTTTACGTTGCTGGAGACAGAACTCAGGGACTCACCCACGCTGGGAAGGCACTCTGCCACCACCAGGCTGCACCCTTAGCCCTCAAGTGCATTCTGCAGGTGACCCTGCCCCGTGTCCCACTTCTTGAATCTGCCTGGCCTGATGCATAGCACACTTGAGGCTCATGAGTGGTGGGGCTTGGATTTAGAGGTACAGCTATGGTTTTCTAGGTCCTGCCCTTCTTGATGATCCTTCGTATTTGCAGAGAATGTTCTGGGGTCCATTC
Source organism: Mastomys coucha (assembly GCF_008632895.1). Taxonomy (NCBI): domain Eukaryota; kingdom Metazoa; phylum Chordata; class Mammalia; order Rodentia; family Muridae; genus Mastomys; species Mastomys coucha. Next base: position 259,509,004 of record NW_022196905.1, read on the forward strand.
TGCTGACGGGGCACAGCCCTTGCCAGGGGTACTGGCATCAAAGTCTTTTCAATTTTAATGATGTATGACATCTTTGAGACAAAATATGGTTCGGCTAATCATATTTTAATAGCCCTACCTTTCTACGAAGCCCACCCCACCCCATGCACAGTGATGATCTAATTTCCCAGCTCTGATGAAGTCTCATTCCAACAAGGCATTCAGTTTCCCCGCTTACGAGTCTCTCTCCCAGATGTCGGATGCCGGGGAACTCTCCCGAACAACTCCACAAATATAATCTTTAATATTGGATGTCAGTTTGGGTGTTCCACTCAATTTCCTGGAAAGAGCTTGAACTGCCTCTCCTTTGGGTGGGACATCCAATCAGCTCCGCACTCCCAGGCCAGTGGAGTGCCGCGTAATACCATAGAACTGAGCGCTCTAATTTCTGAAACGAAAATTTGGAGCAGATGTAAGGAAAATGTGTCATTTATTTCCAAATGCAGCCAGGTTATCAGGCCAGGCAGGCAGGCAGGCAGGCAGGCAGGAGGGACAGTTAGCAAGGACCAAGTTTGTGAACCCCCTTCCCTCTGCTCCATGGCAGGGTCTCTGGGTAACCCACCTACCCCCAAAGGGAAGGCAGGCAAAGGTGGCTAGATAGCACCCCATTCTTGAGGAGGAATGAGGGTAAGATGCAGAGGCTCAGAACAGGCTTTTCACTGGAGTTGAGATTTTATTAAGAAAAGGGTCTGGTATAACTCAGGCTAGCCCCAAGTTCACTATGTAACCCAAGATACCCTTAAATTTATGCTCCTCCTGCCTCTACCTCCCCAGTGCTAGGATTACTGGCATGCACCATCACAGCTGGTTCCACCCAGGGCTTCTTGTGTGCTAGGCACTGTACTATCTGAGCCACAATCCTGGCCTCTGACTTGGAGTTTCAGAGCCACGCTCTTGGGTTGCAGACACAGAGAAGAAGTCAGCCCGTTTCCAGATATCCACTCCAGTTGGAACCCAGGCTCATGAATGTCCTCTGTCCAGCTGTCTCTTAATTTCTTGAGGTCACCCAGTTCTTTGAGCCTTGAAGTTTCTGTTCCTGGCAGAGTTTCCTTGGTAACTTTATGCTGAAGTAAGCTGGAGAGAGAGCCCCAGGGCACTGTCATGGGTGGAAACAGAGCCTCAGACATCCAGGGCTGGAGAGGCCCCCCGGACCAGAGCAGACAGTGTGCCAAGGTTGGGAATCCTGGATCAGGAGGCTTCTTTTCTAAGAAGCCACAGGCACCTCAGTGCCCCATCCCTTGAGGAAATGATACCCCCCAACACCCTGAATCGGGTCCTCTGCTGCAGATGGTGACAGAACTAACAGAGCTGGGAAGTAAAATGCCCGCAGACAGGACAATGAACTTCTGAGACCCGTGTGCTCATTCTGGGTGAGCCTTCCTGGGAATCTGATGTGAAGTCAGAGGGTTGGGTGTAGTCCCAGTTCTCCCGCACCTCTGAGGAACTCACTTCGCCATCTGGGCCTCGGTTTCCTGTGTCAAACTAGAAGTGGGACGGAGGAGCTTGTAAGTCTGTCCTAGAACTCAGATTTCTCCCCATTACCTCTGCTCAGGACAGAGGGGGAAGATGGGGCCAATTGTCGCATTTTTGCCAGGATAGAAGGCGATGTGAGGATGGGAATCCTTTGCCCCAAGCGGAACTCTAGGAGCGGCAGCTCTGCTGCTGTTTGGGGGAACTGTGTGGGTGGTTCCTGACCACCTCCTCAGTTCTTGGTCTGGCTGAGCATTCAGGAGTATGTCTGTCCCCCACGAGGTTATGGAACCCCAGTTTTCTTCTCACTTTCCCCATAACAAGTGAGTGGGCCTCCCATCTGCCGATGTTTAGGGAATCCATTGCTGATCAGATTATAAAGGATGATCCTCCTCACAGCTGTCTGCAAAGGTAACCTGGCCCCAGTGACCGGAGTCAATGAATGAAGACTGTGGGGTAGGGTGACTGGGACATTCTCTGCAAGAGCTAGCCTGGTGTTGGAGGGGTGGGATCATGAAATGACCCAGGAAAAAAGGAGAGGGCTCTTGGCTTCTGGGGAGGACAAGCTATCTCTCTGTAGACCTCATGTCTTCATGGTAATATATGGACTCCTATACCCGACCCATCACACATCACAAGACTGGGCAGTGAGTTCTAGTTAGGACTGTGTCAGTCCCTCTGCTGCATTGGCACACATTTGTCCTGTCACAAAAACCCTCCTACAGTCCTGGCTCTCTGTCGTGAACACTAGGGACACATAGGAACACAGGAGCAGCCCCTGGATCCAGGTATTTGACACTCAGAAGTCAAAGCCAGTCAAGCCTCCCATCAGCTACCCTTGCTGGTAGCTGAGGTCATTTTTTATTTTATTTTATTATTATTATTATTATTATTATTATTATTATTATTATTATTATTATTTGTCTTTTTCAAGACAGGGTTTCTCTGTATAGCCCTGGTTGTCTTGGAACTCACTCTGTAGACCAGGCTGGCCTCGAACTCAGAAATCCGCCTGCCTCTGCCTCCCAAGTGTTGGGATTAAAGGTATGTGCCACCACTGCCTGGCACTGAGGTCATATTTTACAGCTAATAAGATTAAGGTAAGAATTTGGTCATCTTGCCGGGCGGTGGTGGTCCACGCCTTTAATCCCAGCCCTGGGGAGGCAGAGGCAGGCGGATTTCTGAGTTCAAGGCCAGTCTGGTCTACAGAGTGAGTTCCAGGACAGCCAGGGCTACACAGAGAAACCTTGTCTCAAAAAACTAAAAAAAAAAAAAAAAAAAAAAAAGAATTTGGTCATCTTATCCCCTAAATGCAGTAAAGAGGTGACTGGAGTCCCCGCCCTTCCTTCTAGGCAGTCCTCCTTCCTGCTGGCTGGAAACATAGAAGTGATAAGCAGCCATCTTTAGCAAAGGCATGTGAGGGCAGAGGGTAAGATAAAAATGTCACACAGGAGAGGGCCACAGCCCTGGGGCTGCGGGTGAAACAGAGAGGAGTCGTCCTTCTCAGAGCTCCCGCTTGCTCTTTTGCTGTTCTCACCTGGAGACCACTGCAATCCACCAGAGGCCACAGTGGGTGCAAGAGGCTCTAGCTACACAGAGAGGGTGCTGCCCGGTGGGAAGCTCTGGGCTATATAAAGGGCCAGGAGGTTCCTGCTCTGCTCTGTGAAACCGACCTGAGACATTCGTCCAGTGTCAAAGGGTGTGAGCCTCTGACAGATCAAGCGTCATCCTGCACAGGACAGAGAAGCAGCCTTCTCAGTGTGAAGACTAGTGCAGTCCTGATCACAGTTCCAACCCGGTGTGTACAGTGCCAGGAGTGTACAGTGCCCGCGGTGTGCTCATCACACAGTGCTCACACGTGGTGCTCATTGTTCAGTCGTTATCACATAGTACCCACTGCACAGGACTCACCATACAGTCCTCACAGCGTGGTGTTCCTTGTATAGTACTTATCACATAGTACTCACTGCACAGTGCTCATCACACAGTGCTCACAGTGTGGTGCTCATTGTACAGTACTTACCACATAGTACTAATTGCACAGTGCTAGCCACACGGTGCTCATGTGTTCCTCATTGTTCAGTACTTATCACATAGTACTCATTGCACAGTGCACATCACACCCTCATTCAGAGGTTCTCAGCTCAGGCCAGACCATGGGCTAGTCCCTGAATCCTGGACCCTGGATTCATATGCTCCTCAGCCAATGGTCCAGCCTCCTCTCTCCTCAGGTCTCCACTGGTTCCCTGGACAACCCAGGGAAACTACAGAAATTATCTCACAATAAAAAACAGGAACAGAGCTGGGCAAGGGTAATGGGTGGCAGAAACCAATTTCCTCGAGGTGTCCTCTGACCTTGGCATGCATCGTGGACACACAGTAATAAAATTTAGTTTTGCTTATTGATGTGCACAGGTGTTTGGCCTGTGTGCATGCATGTGCACCACGTGCCTACCTGGTGCCTTTGGAGGCCAGAAGAGGGCATTATTTGCCCCTTGAATTGGAGTTACAGATGGTTGTAAGGGGCCCCGTGGGTGTTGGGAATATGATCCAGGCCTCTACAAGAGCCGCTAGCGCTCTTAACCTCTGAGCCATCTCCACCACTCCCACTCCCAATTCTTAAATGTTTAAAATAAACAAGAGGGAAAAGGGCAGGAACGGGCATCCCAACACTCTACAGAAAGCCTGTGAGCATCTGGGGTGTGCTAACATGGCTTTCAACTAGTTTCTGTGTCACAGTCGGGACTGCGTGTCCAATCTCTGTGTGGGTGATCCCAGCAGGCACCGGAGGTTGACAAATGCCCCAGTTACCCCAACATCCAGAGAGGCTGCTGTGGGGAGACCCTTAACTGTAGACTTTGCAAAAGACAGCTTTGCCTCGCATTCCCGAACTGTGCAGAACAAACTATTTTCTTACTTGTGTGGGGGGTGGGATGGGAGGGGGGAAGTGTCCTTTTATGGGAAACAGGCTCAGCGCTGTGTATGTTCATCACATGAAAGCTGCCCTGCCCTCATTTGTGGCCGCCTGACCACAAGACAAGATCTTTAATTAAAATCGGTTTGGTTGTGTGTATGTGTCTTTCAAAGAAAACCATGGAAATGATGTTTGTGAGTCAAGACCTGAGAGACATTACTCTAGCTGCCTCTTGGTTTGGCCTGTCCCTGAGACACTGCATGGCTGGGAGGAGGAGCCACTGTGAGGCTGTGGGGCTGGAGAACCCTCTGAGCATTATCTACCCTGGTCTTTACCAAGGGCAGGAGGACAAGGCAGAGGAGGGTGCTTAAGGCATCCCATGGGCAGAGCTGGGGAAGGCCTGGCCCCAAGTGACTGGAAGGCCAGGGCCAGCCCAGATGGATCTGCTCATTACCCACACATGGCCAGGGGGAATGTGGAATCAGATGGCTTTTGGGAACTGTGTCTAGCCCAGGAATGAGCTTGCCGAGACCTGCGTGCCATCTAACATGTTAGCGAAATTAATGCTTAGCAATGTTTTTGGGAATCCTGTGGTTGGGCGTTCCATGTTTTTTCCTCTGCCAAAAACTCGCTGCTCTCCTCACCCCCCACTTGCTGTGAAGGAGAGCCAGGACTGCACAGGACAGAGCCCTGTGCTAGTGAGACCCAAAGCGCCAGGCTCTGCTCGCCCACCCTGTGCAGTGCTTGACTCCTGCTCCTGGAGACAGCTCCTCTTCGCCACAGAACTTTGTCAAGTCTGCATCGTGGACCTGGACTCTGGTGTTTAGTCATGCGCATGGTATCTCCCAGCTCCCCCTCCTCCCCAGCTGTGCTCGAATATCGACATAAGCCCACATGGGCATCAGTGCTGCTGGAGCCCCAGGATCAGGGCAGACTCCAATTGTGACAGGATACAGATGTACCAACTTGGGACAAGTGTTAATTATACATGGTCGGTGATAGAATTTGCATTTTATTTTATGAGCTAAAGAGAGTCCAGGAGAACAAAAGTGGTTTTCTAGAAAAGTGGCTGAAGCAGATGCCGAGAGCTAGACAAGTGAGATGCAGCAGGGAGTGTGTAGTCCACCCGAACCCTGCACACTGTGCACTGGTCTGTGGCATATTAGCCATTATCTCACTGCTGTGACAAAATGCCTGATGAGACCACCTTAAAAGAAGAAAGGTTCATGATGCCTCAGAGTGTGAGGGTGCACAGTCCTTGAAGAAGGAAGGGCTCACATTGGCTCACAGCATGAGGGGACACAGTCCATCATGGCAGGGAGGCATGGTGGCAGGAACAGGAGACAGGTGGTCACATGGCATCCACAGTCAGGAAGCAGAGAGGTGACTGCTCATATTCATCTTGCTTGCTCCTTTTCATTCTGTCCAGGACCCCAGTTCATGATGAAATGGCACTGCTAACACGCAGCAGGGAGGCTCTTCCTACTTCAGTGAACACACTCTAGAAGCTTCCTGACAGGCATACCCGGAGGCTTGTTTCCATGGTGAGTCTGAGTCCCATCAAGTTGATTCTCGGTACACATCCCAGTGATACGCGGGTTACATAACTGGAGCTGTTCAAATCCCGCCCTCGGCTGATGGAGTCAATGAGCAAGACAGACCAGCAGACTCATGAGGCTGACACATTCCTGAGAGTCATCTTGACCTCAGGGAACTTCATGAGTACTAACCCAGCAGCTATAGATGCCTCCTTCTTTCTGAGCACATCAGAGGCTGACACCAGGACAGAGCTTTGTGTGGAAGGTGGGACATCGTCATCTGTCACAGGAAGATGAATGTGCAGCTGAATCTCTGGCTGCAGGGGAGCTGTCTAGAGGATCTCAGGGTAGCTGAGAGTTAAGGAACAAAGCCAAAGCAAGCCCTGCCACTGGTGCAATACAGGCATAGCAGTTGTGGGAAGCAAATGTTTTCTGACAGGATCTGAGGTCGGCTTTGTAGGAGGGAATTCAAGTCTACTACTGTACACCTGGTCAAAAGCTGGGAGTCAGGAGGTCATAGGCCCTAGGAGAGAAACTACCAGTTAAGTGGACATGCTGTTAAATTGCTTCCTAAATATTTTATTTATATCCATAAATTAGCACTGCTCTCAGCCTTGGTCAGAGAAGCTTCTTCTTCCAGTATAGTGGTTAGTGCCAGGACTCACAACTTGATCAAAGTGCTACACTAAGTGACCATGAATGTTCAACCCTGATGGGACACCTACATCCACCTGTCCCCTGCAAAGCTCAGGAGAGGAAGAGAGAGGAAGCAGGAAGAAGGTCAGAGCTAGAGGCTGGGGGAGGGGCGTGAAATGCTGTTCTCTAGACACGACATGTGAGCATGGGATTCACAAACTCACAGCAGCTGTGTTGATGTGCACACAATCGAAAGCCAGTCAATATCCAGCATGGATGGGAGAGGCTCATAAAATCCCATCCCTAGGTGCGGATTTACTAACAATGGATGCTTCCAGGGAAGGATCACTGAGCTTCTCAAAAGATATGGATGGCTGCTGGTAGGCTGCCCACGCCCCTGGAATGGTTCAATACCCATGTGTATTATTCAGGCAACACTCGCTGGACTCTGTGGTTTTAAAGAGGAGGAGGAGAAGGAAGAGTACGAGGAGGGAGGGGAGGGAGGGAAGAGGGAGAGGAGGGGGAAGAGGAGGGAGAGGAGGCAGAGGAGGGAGAAGAGAGGAGAAAAGGAGGTATTGAGAAAACATAGGGGAGTGAGATGTTGACATAAAATATAATCAGCAAACACAACATGTATACATGTATGGAACTGTCAAAGAATAAAAAAATATATATTCTTTTAAAAGAAGGCAAAAACATTCACAGCTAACAGAAGCAGACATGGGAAAGCCCTCATCCCAGACCAGCGGCAGCAAAGAAGAGCATATTCTAATTTGCCTTTCGTGGCTAACAAGATCCTCGGAGAGAGGATTCTGGTTGACATGCCATGTCAGCTATGAATGACTTTCAGGTGGGTGCTGTGGGCACCTGAGTTAGGGAAAGAAGAGGGAAGCAAGTTAAACACAAGATCCAAGGAAGAAAGAACAAAGACGAGGAAATAGTAAAGGGCCAACAAGATGGCTCAGCAAGTAAAGGAGCTTAGTTCATGATCTGGGTTCGATCCCTCAGAGCAGTATAAGGGAACTGACTACACAAAGATGCCTTCAGATCTCCACATACATGTGTTGGCATGCAAACAGACAAACAAACACAAATATAACAAAGAAAAGATTAAAAATAAGGCAATAGGGAAAAAGCAGAAAATTAATGAAGGCCCAAAGTAGTATCTTTGAAAGAGTTGATACAGGGGCTGTATCAAACAACTAAGAAGGAAACAAAATAACACACAAATCACAGATATTGAGGACAAAGGATGAGCCATTACTACAGACTTTACAGGTGTCTTTTTTAAATGATCTGCATAGCCTGGTGCTGATGGTGCATGGCTTTGAGCCTAGCACATGCGAGACAGAGGCAGATGGATTTCTATGAGTTTGAGACTAGCCTGGTCTACAGAGTGAGTTCCAGGACAGCCAAGACACAGGGCCCTGTCTTGAAAACAAAACAAAACAAAAACTTGATCTGAAAAATACTGGAGCGGGTTTATGTTAATAAATTCATTGAGAGAGATAAAATGTAGAAACTACACACACACACACACACACACACACACACTCCTAAGTAACAAGACTATCTCAACAGCTCTGAGTCTACCGTCCTTCCTTGATTCTCAGGTCTTAGGCAAGCCTGGGTCCCAACACCCATACCTCCTAGATGACAAATGCAGCCGATGCACACTGGGCTCTTGGCAGACACCCCTATGATGCACCTCTTTCCATATTTATCTCATCGTGTGAAGGAGACAGCAGGAGTCTAAATGGGGAACGGACCTCTCTCTCCTAAAGCCATGCTGCTATAGCAAGTCAGGCTGTCAAGCCTGGATAGTCCCTGGGCAGCATATGCTTTAGCCACCAAAATCTATAATCTCCTTCCCTCTCCTAAATACAATTCTAGCTAGCCAGCCTGACCTACTCAGTAATACAGCCCTACAGGATCCTGCTGGTCAGCAAAAGGCACAGGACAGATAGGCTAGGTGATTCACTACTGGTAACACAACCAGGATCTGCATCCTGCTCCTGGAGCGTGCCCTTCTTGTAACAATCTATCAAGTTGTCCAAAATAGACAAGTGACCCAGAGCTAGACAACCTCTGCTTTCCTGGTCCTGTCACGAGGATCACAGGGCTTATGGAGGGGTAGTGCTAACCCTGAGGTTGTGATTCCTTGAGGGATAAAAAGAAATACATTGTTGCAGGTGAGAAAGGCAGCACCTGCTACAGTGGCCCCACCCGCTGGTCCCCAGCAAGTCTCACTCTGGTTTCATTCTGTTACTGTTGCTCCCAAAGAGTGGCTCAAAGAACTGCATTAAGTTGCCTGAAGCACACAGCCATAATGTTAACAATTTTATAAAAAATGCTTCCGGGAGCTCTGAAACTGGTGTCAAACTTTTCCAGTCTGGTGAAGGAGCAAAATCCAGCCGCACTCCTTTCATGGTCTTTCCAGTCCCTTTTGGATGGCTGGATGTCTTCTATGTAGCCTCAGGGACAGACCATGAAGGGGCTTCACCAATCTGGGCCAATCCCCAGGCAGCCCGTGCTCCAGAGGGAATACTCTGTATACATACACGTATACACACACACACACACACACACACACACACACACACACACACTGCTTAAGTGGTTTGGATATTCGGAGTAATTACTGTTCATCACTAGTGGGGCCAAATAGGGCCAGATGGCAGGGACGCATGCTGTAAAAGGCACTTTTCTTGGGGGGTGAAGCACAGTTCAGTCACTGCACTTTGAGGACATCCCCTTCTTTCCCTCCCTCTGTCCATCTTTCCTTCCCAGAAGCCACCATCTTGCCAAGGCTGCAGGGAAGGCTGCCTTCCTCCTGGTCTGGGAACCATTTTGTGTGGGAAACGGAAGCAGCACTTTTGATCAAGGAAAGGGACGGAGTGATCACCAAACACGCACAAAATCATTTCTGTGCTGGGAGCCGCCAGCACTCAGCTTAATTACACAGCGGCCCGTGCTCTGCAGAGAGCAATTACACTGCAGAGCTTCCCCAGAGCATGCACAGGCACACACTCATGCACACACAGCATTCACACTCAGGTGGATCCAAGCCTCCTCTCACCCCAAACACCTCCCGTCCGTCCGTCCGTCCGTCCGTCCCTCCCTCCCTCCCTCAGGAGTGTGTGTGTGTCTGTCTCTTTCCAGAGTGCAGGAGTATTTGAATGGGCAACTTCTCACATGGCTGACTGATCCAGAGTCCACAAGGCCATTAGACTACATTTCTTGGCCCCACATCATCTGTTACCACATATGAGCCAGGAGCTCAGAGGCTGGCAGCCTTGCTTGTACCTTTCAGGGATCCAGTCATACTGTCTACTCATGCCTGGTCCTTCTCCTACAAGGAAATAACTTCCTAACAGAGATGTTTGTTAGTGCTCTGTTCTACCCATTTACGGGGAATACACACACACACAGTTCTCTGTCCCCAGCAAACACATGTGTATGCACACACACACACACATGTGCATATATATGTGTATATACACACACATATACACATGCACATATGTGACATATGCACCCACACCCACACACATGCACACACACGTGATCATACTTATGCACATACGTATTGCACACACATGCATGCACATGAATACACATGTGAAGACACACTTATGCACACACATGCACACATATATCCATACACATGCACACATATGAACATACACATACATGCACATGCACCCACATGTGTGTACATACACACATATGCACACACATACATACACATGTGCACAAAGAAGACAGGGCACGTGCCCAGGAGCGCAGGCTGCTGGGGTCCCGCCTGCCCCATCAGCTCCTCTGAAAGGCCCCTTTGTGACAGGAGGGCTCTGACCCCACACAATGCCCTCTTGTCCACTGGCTTCCAGAGAAGGAAGGGAGTAATTTCGCAGCGGTTTCCCCAGTGCTGAATTCTGCTGGAGACTCACGTTTCCCAGACTGATCTGCAGCACAGACTCTATCCCCAAGGAGACCCAGCCTGTGCCTGGAGAAGGCTAGCAGGGTGGAACACAGGAATTCAGGGCCATCCTCCCCGGATGCAGCAAAGCTTGACTGGGTTGTGGCCACACTCTGGTGGGCCACTGGAAACAAGGCACCCAGAAGGAAAACCCAGCCGGCAAGCCAGGCAGGGCCATTCTTCCTGTGATCTGAAAGAAAAGCTCTGCGTGCTTGGGAAGGCTGACTGGACTCTGGATGCTCTGGGGTGGGAACAGAGCTCTTCTTGCTGAATCATCAATCACAGAAACTTTATCCACATTACTGCTTACAGGTGCTACCTGGGGACACACCACACTCTTGCCGTGGGGACTGCACCGTTGATTTCTTTAGAATTCCTACCTTGGCCTAGCACTGCCCCCTCCCCAAAGATGCCACTGGCTTGTGGTACCCAAAGCTATGGCATGAGCCCCCAAGACTCAGCTGAGGGCTGATTTGTGTTGAATCCAGCAGGAAGAAAGTTCGGGCTTTTATGCTGCCTTTGGGTAAGCCTGAAGCCAACCTACAGCCGATTGGAATAAACAAAACTGGCATTTGGGAAATTTTTTCCATGCTTCTCCTGAGTATGCAACACGAGGATGTTCCAGAGGGGGAACCTGAGACGAACTCTCCTCTTGATCCTGCTCAAAGGTTTGCAGACACTCTCTGGGCTGCCAGCACAGTGTGACACAGAGCAGAGACATCCTGAGATGGCAATCACCAGTCTGACTGCCGCTTCTCCATGTAATGGCTGTGTGACTCTGGGCGAGTTCCTGTGTCTAGAGACCTCAGTTTCTCATATCTAAGCAATGCATGTAACTACAGCCCAGGACATACATAAGTGAGTTAATACTTACAGTGGCTGAAGGCTACTGATGCATAATAAATGCCCAGCATGTCACTGTGGCTGTCTTCATCCTCTACATACATGTGGTGCCCCCACTATCACTGCACAGGCAGGGCTCAGCTCTACCAGGAGGGCACAAAGACCAATGGTGGAGGTTGGGACTCAACATGCCAAACTTGGACCTGCAGAATGTCAACACAAACTCTAATTAACAACACATTGGAGTTCACTGATTGAGGATCCCCAGGCCAGGCTTGATGGCTGATACTGACCTGCCCAGTGCCCAAAGAATGGACTTGCAGGACACATGGACAGTAACCTTGGCAAGTCCATGCAATCAAGCCTTCATAGCTCTCAAGGCATTTGGGGGACATGGTGACCCTCCAGCCCTCTGGTTTTAAGTAAAGGAGGCAACCAGACCAAAAACAAAACAAAACAAAAAATAAAAAAACCTGGGACTTCCAGGACTGGGGAAAAACATCCCAAGACAGAGTGTTGGCACCTTCATCTGAGCCAGGAATCAGATGGCTACCTGATAAGTATCCCCGCTGGTGGACCGGCTGATTTGCCCGTTTCCCCACAATGCCTCCCGACTCCCACCACAATCCTTCTCTGCACCGTGTACAGAAGCAGGCACTAAACCTTTACCAGGACACGAGCAAGCCTGCATTTTTGCACCTGGACTTGCAGGTGCCTGGACAGGTGAGAAGTGGCTCTTTCTGTGTGAAGTGGGGGACCGGCACCCCATGCATGTAATGGTTCCATGCCAGATCTGCAGATCCAGGAAGGTCTTCCCAGAAACTGTCACCATCATCTTCAAGCACCATTCCCCCAAGGTTGGCCCCTCCTGTGATGTCATCACAGGACATCTGGTCTGGTTCTGGTCACTCTGGATCCTGTTCATCCATTGGTCTGCTCTGTCATTTTCTTCTATGTGTGCTGTCTGGCACGCTAGAAAGAGAAGCCACTGGGTATGGGGGAGGGTGAGTGTTAGGCATGTGCCTGTGAGCAGGTCTCGAGATGCCCAGAAGCCTGGACTATGTTTGTTCTAAATGCTTCTTGATTCTGTTTCTACCCTTGACCCCTTAGGTAGACAGGAAGGCTGAGGTCCTGGAGTTGATACTTCCCTTCCTCCAGGTTCCCATGCGGAGGCTTCATCCTCAATGTGGCAGAGCTGGGATGTGGTAGGACCTTTAATAGGCTTGTCCTAGGGAAAGGTGGTCAGGTCTCTGGGAACACGGTGTTTGACGGAGATTCCTAGGAAAGCACATCACACTCAAGGGAGATGGCCTCTCTGAGTCCTTCAACTGAGGTCTAACCTTGTCACTCCTCCCTCCCACCCACTGCCGCTATGATACCATTAAATCACACCAGGGCACAGCCAGGGCTTTAACCACACCACACCTCATGCTGGTTAGGGTTGAGCTCGCATCATCAGGGGAGAGGGAGCCTCATTGAGGAACTGCCTCTATCACAATGGTCTGTGGGCAAGTCTGAATGGAATCTTCTTGACTAATGTGGGACGGCCCAGCCCACTATTCCTGGGCTAGTGGTACTGAGTTACCCAAGAAAGCAGACTGAGCCACTGGGTAAGCAGCTTGGTCCTCCATGGTCTCTGCTTCAGTTCCCGCTTCCAGGTTTCTGCCTTGAGCTCCTGCGCTGATTTCCCTCAATGATAAACTTTGAAATGGGCTGCATCAGCCAAATAATCATTTTTCTTCCCAAACCGTTTCTGATCGTAGTGTTTATCACGGAAATAGGAAGCAAAATAGGACACCCCCACCCAAAACACACTCACACTCACACTGATATCACTCTTTTCTCTTTATAAAGTGCCAAGTGTTTTATCATTAACAGAAAATGCACTGAAGCATATCACAGGAGAGTAATCTGTCCCCAAACTCACAAGGAGACTCTAGAGAGGCAAAATTTGCACAAACTGACTGAGCTAGCCATCCCAGCCAGGGCAATGGCACACTACAGTAGGGCTCATTTCTGGGAAAAGCTCCACAGAACAAAACCCCAAACTCCGCAGACCCGCCCCAGCGAAGCTCTGCCTCATGATGTCTCCACAGTGCTGGGAAGTTCATCACTGAAGTGGGTTTGAAGAAAAGTAACTTCTCTTGTTTGTTATGGCCACATTTGTTATTTAACGGAGTAAAATAATTAAACCAAGGGGCCCCATGAAGCTTTGGGTTTTTATCTTTACCATCATGTATGACGTGATAATTGTACAATAACAGAAGCCTGTGAACTTTATCTGTCACTTATGACTTACAATACCAGATCTTTTATTTAACAATACATGGAAATTAGATTCTTTGTTGGAGTCGGCTTCCTGGGACCAGCTTCTCCATTTGTCTCTGATTCAGGGGTTTAGACAGCACAGTCTATTTTCTCTGTGCTCTGGAGGCCAGAGGCTGGAAGATGAGGGCACAGCTGGTCCTTTTGGAGGCTCTGGGACTGTTCTGCCTCTCTACAGTGTCCTGTGTCCCCAGCATCCTCTGTCCCCAGCTATCTCAGACCTTCATCATTGAAACAACCCCTCCAATGTCTACCTCTGTTACCATGAGCCCATCTCTTAAACAGAGGCAGAGGCTGGAGAGATGGCTCAGCAGCTAAATGTGCTTGGTGCCGAGCCTGATGGCCTGTATTTGATCACTGGAACCCACATGGTAGAAAGAGAACATATGCCCAGGTGGGCATCATAGTACAAGCCTCTAATCCCAGCACTCATGAGGCAGAGGCAGACAAATGTCTGAGTTTGAAGCCAGCCTGGTCAACAGATCTAGTTCTAGGACAGTCAGAACTATACCGAGAAACCCTGTCTCAAAACAAAAAGGAGGAGGAAGAAGAGAAGAAGGAGAAGGGAGGAAGGGAGGGAGGAAGGAAGAAAGGAAGGAAGGAAGGAAGGAAGGAAGGAAGGAAGGAAGGAAGGATCGATCTAAGGCACTTCCTCAGTTCATCCTATGTGGTACCAACTCAATAAGACAATTTTTGGCTGCGCATGGAAGTATACACCTATAATCCTAGCATTTGGGAGGCAGAAGCAGACAGAGCTTTGTAAATTCAAGGCTAGCCTGGACTACATATGGAGTCCAGAGAAGCCAGAGCTATATAGTGACTCACTGTCTTAAAAAAAAAAAAAAAAAACAAGATCATTTTATTACCTTTTAATCACAGAATAACAAAACGTAGCAAGGTGAGTGTGGTATTCAACCTCTATGCACTGAGATCAGCATCACCAGCTCAGGTTTGCCTTGCTCCCTTCTGCCCCTCCCACATTCCCACCCCTCTCAAGAGGCTGGGGTTCACCCTGTATCTGTGGGTGGGGCTGGCTTTGGAGACTGCTGGTCCTGACATATCCTGTTTGCAAAGTGTCTAGATGAGGGACAGACATCCTAACTTCTCAGAAGAAAAAGAGCACAGGTAAGAATACACACATTCACATGTACACTGGCATGCAGGAAAGGTATGCAAACTCGTACATGGGCATGCAAACACACGGCACACACACACACACACACACACACATTAAAAACCCCTTTGGAACATAAAGTCTGGGCTCCATCCTGAGGCATTGGTACCACGATGGGCACTCTACCTGCCTTCCTGCTGGAGCAGCTGGAGCTAAAACAGCTCTGGAAACTGGGGCTGAGTCATGGGGGGAACAAATCTGTCATCTTACATGGAGAGAGATGGAGAGACTGCCCCAGCAACAATGAAACAGCCCAAGTGCTAGTGATGATGTGGAGATCCTGGCTTCTGATCCAAGGAGCAGGTGGCCAGAGTCCAGTGGCTGGGCACAGAGCCTGGTGACAAGGTATGGAATTCTTCAGCAGAGCTGTCATCTCCATGGCCCGTGTCTTCTGTTCCTGGCTCACTCCTTGGAGGGCCTGAGCGGTTCAGGACCATAACCCGGACCACTTTCTGCTCCTGATTTCACCGCAATAATTCAGATATAACATGGCTTAGCACAGCCTCTGACGCAGATGAGCGATGAACATCTGGAACCACTGCAGAATCTGCATCCGGCTCTCCTGGGAACAAGTCCCGTTTGCCTTCTAACTACCAACCAACACAGTGAGCAGAGCCAGCAGCAAGAGGCAGAGGAATGCTGGGGAACAGGGGAGAGGGCTAGACTTTGGCTCCCAGACGAGGTTCCAGGTTAGGCTGAGTAGAGGAGGTTCCACGTCACCCCCTTCCAGCCTCCTCTATCACCCCACCACCCTGTGCGGCACCACCTGGGGACAGGTGGCCTAGGTAGACCCAGAGCCTTTTAAACACATAAAAGCAACACAGGCCTCAGAGGTCACAGGTCCTTCTCGCCCAGCTGAAAACTGCGAGCCCTTTGGCTCCTCACTTAACTTCTTTGATTCTGAGACACAGAGAGAATAAGACATCTGCCTTGCCGGGGTGGTGGTGGCGCACGCCTTTAATTCCAGCACTTGGGAGGCAGAGGCAGGGGGATTTCTGAGTTCGAGGCCAGCCTGGTCTACAGAGTGAGTTCCAGGACAGCCAGGGCTATACAGAGAAACCCTGTCTCGAAAAACCAAAAAAAAAAAAAAAAAAAAAAAAAAAAAAAGACACCTGCCTCAAAGGACTGTGGAGACTGAATCCCTGTGAGGAACCTACCACTTCCTTCCCAGGTATTGCCACCACAGAGCTCCAGTGACCCTCCCTGAAAATGCTCGTGTGAGAGTGTGTGTGTGTGTGTGTGTGTGAAAAGAAAGGTAAAAACTTCCTCCCCTTCCCAAGGTGTTTTGAATGGGTGCTAAGGAAGAGAGCGCGGGAGCATTCTGGAGGCCCAGAGGCTGTGCCCGTGTACATGTGCCTATGTGGAATATGGGTGTGTTCGAGCAGGCAAGGCCAATACAGCTCGCACCACTGTGGGAGACACTTAGGATCTCCAGGCAGGATCGTGGAGTACAGGTAGAAGGTCTTAGTTGACCTTGCCTGACCTGGAAGTTGAAAGTTGAACCCTGGCCAGCTGGTCTGGGGACCTAGCCCATGTTCCTCTAGATCATAGTTGGTGTGTGTATATGTGTGTGTGTGTGTGTGTGTGTGTGTGTGTGTGTGTGTGTGTGTGTGTGTATAGGGGTCGTTCAGCCTTGTGACTAATCTGTCCTTCAGAGACCTTGGGCAAACATTTAGACTAGGGACTCCCTCCTCTCCTCTGATACGTCCAAATACCAAATATTTGTAGCTTGTGGGTCACCCAAGCCACTTCCTGAGAGGAAGGATTTGGGATGTTCCTGCCCACACAATCCTGGTCCCTCAGAGTGAAACCGAGAGACTTCAGTATGTTTGAAGGGCTCTGGGGTCCACCTAGGCCACCTGTCCCCAGGATGGTGCCCGAAGGGGGTGACTTGGAACCTCCTCTACTCAGCATAGACTGGAGCTGAGGGATGTCAACCTGGGGCCGGGCCCCGGGAGCCAAAGTCCAGCAGCCCTCTCCCCTGTTCCCCAGTTCCACTCTGCCTTTTGCGCTGGCTCTACTCATTCATTCCTCCCAGGAACCCAAAGTTACCCTCTACTCCTCACTCACTCTTTCTCCTCCCCCTCCTTCCCTCCCTTCTCTCTTCGTCCTCTCCTCTCTTTCCCCTCCCCTCTCCCCTCTTTAGTGATAGGGTCCAACCCAGGACTTCAGGCAGGCTCTCCCACCTAGCTACACCCCCAGTCTGACCCTCCTGCTTCTGGAAGTCTCTCCCAGGCCTGCAGCCTTCACTGAGCTTTCCGACTAAATTCCTCTCTGGGTTCCAAGAAGAAGAAGCTTGAGTTCGTCCCTATACAGCACAGAGAGGCTGGATAACGCACCCACGGCAGCCCAGTAGCCTGCAGATGTTGTCCATCCCCACATTGTTGTTGGCACCCTGTGTACAGCTGCAAGCCTGGTGGGCATTTTTCAGAACACCAGCTCCTGGTCCTCAGTGGTGCAGCAACTCAGAGGCAGATAGCAGGCCTGCGGTGGGCACAGGCAATGCCAGCAGAGCCTGGAAAGCCGGCTGCTCCTGCCTGGGTCTCCTGGAAAGCCCAGCCTGTACTTAGCTCTCACAGTAAATAACAGCCCTGGTTTCTGCTAAAAGGATTCATTCCCAGAATGCAGTCATTTCCATGCCCTGCTCCATACAACCCTTATTTTATGGCTAAATATATGCCGTAATGAGGCTCTGGTCTGATAGCGTTGTTAAGGAGATATTTGACCTCGGGTTTAATTGCAGGATGGAAGAAATGGCTGGGGCGCACACAAGGGACCCTGCCAGCGCATTCAGGACTCCGCATCTGGTGTCCCTGGCCCAGGAGAAAGTGGAGTGACAGAGAAAGCTGTGCCTGGGGCCAGGGATGCTCAACCAGGACCCACCCTGGAGTCCCCAGGCTGGCCACATGAGGGCCACCCTAGTCCTGAGGGGCTTAATCTCTTAGACCCTTCTGCTCCTGCACCCCAGGGGCAAAGGGAAAGGTTGGCCACCTCGCTGGATAGACAACACACCCACATGGTTTGAAGGTGCACAGGATGTAGACTGCAGCTGTACCCATCAGTCAGGCCTGTCCACTGAGGATCACAGCCTGGCAGGAGAGTAAGTGGGGAACTGTAACCTCATGGGCCCGCAGCCACAGAGAGGCTTCCTCCTCCTGATCCATCTGTCCATCCCTCCCTCCCTCCCTCCTTCCCTCCCTCTCTCTCTCCCTCTCTCTCTCTCTCTCTCCATGCTTAGATTCCTCTCAAGGCTGCTCAGTGTCAATGCTCCAGAGCCTGTCAAAGGGGTGTCAACAAGTCCACGGGTTTGAAGAACATCTTTGAAAGACAGCTGGCTGCCAATAACTATGACTTACACCCGCTTTGTTCTGTTTTGGTGGGTTAGGACCGCAAGTGTCTGGGGAAAGTCAAGGTGCTGCTGTTCCCCCAGTACAATCACACACCTCCCTCGCCACCCAAGATCTTTTGGTGACTAATTAAGAGAAGCTGAGCAAGCGGGGCATGGAGGGGTATACCTTTTGTGTTTGAGACAAACCTGACTTACAAAGCAAGTTCCAGGACAATGGAGCTACTGAGGAAAAACCTCTGTCTCAAAAAATAAAACAGGAAGGAAGGAAGGGAGGGAGGGAGGGAGGGAGGGAGGAAAGAAGGAAGGAAGGAAGGAAAGAAAGAAAGAGAGAGAGAAAGAAAGAGAGGAAAATGAAAAGCCCAGCTGGGTCACTGGCTCCATAACAAAAGGTGGGAACACTGAAGGGCCAGCCCGCCAGTGCCTGGGAGCTCAGCGCTCAACCCTAAAGTGGCTAAGCAGAGAAGCCAAGCCCTCAAGAGCTTCCCAGGAGTGTGTGAGCCGGCTGGATGCCTAACCCTAGTGTGGTAGTTCATCTGGCCTGTAATCCCAGCCTTCAGAAACTAAGGCAGGAGAATCCCAGTGAGTTTAAGGCCAGTGCTTGAGGGTCCAGTTAGGCTGTAAAGTGAGACCCTGTCTCAAAAGTAAATACATACAAATGTTTTTTAAACTCCAAACTCTCCTCTTGAACGAACACCCCATCCAAGAACAGGTTCATGCCAGAACTTCTTACAGGGTCCCTCTCCCCTTGGGGGACTGTCTCCTGAGTCAGATTGTCCTCAGCTCCCTCCTGTTAAACTGTCGACATTTTACAGTTGGGAAGAAGGCCCTAAATGAGGAGGAGATTATGGTAACCCCAAAACTGGCCTGATGTTCAGCTGACCAGGCCCCTCCTCCCTGCAGGCATCCCCAAGGCCGGGTCCCACCGAGTCTGCACAACAGCGAAACTGTGTCTGATAACCCTAACTGCCCAGTCCACCGCCTTCCAGGAAAAGATGGGACAAAGCTCTGAGCTGAGCGGCTGGGTGGACAGTCTCTGAGGGGATCTGACTTCATGGTCAAGCTGCTGTCCTGGAAAGAGACTGGAAACACCTCTGCAAAAGTCGGTCAGTCCTCTTGTCCTGGTCAGTCCTCTTGTCCCGGCTCAGGCAACTGCCTACCTCCTACCTACCTGGACCACCACCCACTTCCCAGAGGAAACCACGTGGCTCCTGCTTTGATTTTTGTATTCTGAGTCCTCCTCTGACAGAAGCTTGTTCTGCCTCCTACATCCTGCTTTCCATAGGCGGAGAAAGGAGGGCAACAGCTCAGTTGCTGGGGGGGAAAAAAGTCTTAGGATGGGGGACTGTATTTGGAAAGACCACTGCTCTGGAGGACAGAGGAATTGGAGGCAAACTCCTAGCAAATTTTGTTGCTGCGAAAAGAAAGGGAAAGTGTGTGTGTGTGTGTGTGTGTGTGTGTGTGTGTGTGTGTTGGGAGGGGTTATTGCCCCTCCCTGGGCCCTTTTGGAAAGAGCCCTTTGGGTCTTTAATGAGGCCTTTCTCCTCTGTAAACCCAATTGCACTGCCGCCTGGGGCAGCAAGGCTTTCTAGTCGGGAGAGCTGGATGGGTGCACGCGTTGGAGTGTGCGTGTGTGTGTGTGTGTGTGTGTGTGTGTGTGTGTGAGGGGGTTTGGGGGGTCCTGCAGCAGCACCCCATTCTGGGTGGAGTTCCTATTAAGTCTCCCCAGGCAAAGCAAGAGCCCATTCAGTGTAGAATCCCCAGGGGCCCCTCCGATCGCGGGCTATTTGTAACCCCATCCCTTTTCCATTAACGTAAACACCACTTGAACAAAAATATACAGGGCCACCTACTTCGCCAAAAAGATGGTCCAGCGCCCACTGGCCCGCCGGCTTCTGTCCAGGCGGCCCTCGCTCTGGGTCGCCGATTGTCGCCAGACGTCCCTTCTCCAAGGCCGCTGCACCTCAAGCGGCTTTGAAGCCTGGGGCTCCAGCCTCCCGGGTCTCACCCCCACCGACAACCCGGTGGTGGTGCGCAGTTGTCAGCTCAAATTCCTGATGAAGCCACTTGCTGAAAACGCCCCAGCTAGCCGGTTCCTCTCTACCTGCCCACCAGGACACTCCCTGCCCTGCCGCACAGGCCTGAGTGCCTGCTGCAGCCTTTGCACTAATTGAGTTGGAGCCGGCCAGGCCGTCCTTCGATTGGAGGCCGAGGGGAAGGGATGGGGGTGAGGCCTAGACTGGAACCTCAGCTAGGCATTGGTGACTGGACCAATGGTGGTGGACCTTCTGGTGGAGTCAGATCAAATGCATGCAGGGGTAAAGGGTGTCTCTGTGGTCCTGGGTAACTGACCACTGTGGCCTGTTAGGGGCTCTCTGGTTTCCATTTGGGCCCTGCGATCGCTGGAAATGAGCATTGAAAAAAGCATTGGAAAATCAACCAGACTCCACGGGCTTCCAGGGCAGGTGGCATCGGAAGCCTGCCATGCCACCGGCTCAGGCTAAGCCTCAATGTAACAACACTCCTTCTTGACGTGTCCTCTGAGGATTTTTAAAGACTGGATCCATATCTCCCATTTTAAGAACACATCTTGGGTTTTCATGTCCAATATCAGATGGAATGGCACCCAATCCACAGATGTGGTCACCTCACCTCAGAGGCAGCCTAGGCTGCATCCTTCTCCACCTCTTGGCCCCAGGCTGCCTGTACCCAGAAATGGGTGGGTACTCAGAACCTGGTCAAAAGAGGTGTCCAGGGCAGAAGGTGCTGAAGTAGGTCCCCCCAAAAGTAGCTGATGTGAAGCCCTGTGCCTACCTAATCCCAACCTCAACGGCCACTGCCCAAATGGTATGTGTGAAGATGGGGTGCATTAGGAGAGAGCCTCAGCCGGTTTCCCAGAAGAACAGAGGGATTCGGGCCCGAGGGTCTTTCCCCAGTTTGCACTCCTCCCCCGGCTGGTGGAGGGAAAATAAACACCGAGTTCACAAAATCAGGACCCGTCATTAGCCCAACCGCAGTAAAAGAACTGCTCTCTGCACAGAGCAACGGGAACCAGCCAGGGACCCTCCCGCTGCCTTGCCCTAGGGAACTCAGATCCCGCTGCTGCTGGGGTCACCCGGCCAGAACTGATCGGACTCAGTCAGCTACTAATGGTACTTTCTCAGCCTTGTTCGTCGGGACCAACAACATACCGCCTCAGCCGAAGGCCAGCCAAAGATGTTTTTCCTCCCCCCTGGGAGACAACGATGGGGAAAAAAAAATGTTCCTGACAGACTCACGGAATTTAGTGGGTCTCGGCTGCTTAAAAAGGAGAGAGAAAAAGGGGGAGAACTTAGAAGCAGGTAGGAGGCTGCCAAGGGCACTCACCTTCATTGGAAGGGAGTTCAGAAAGCCCGAATAAAACTGGCTCAGAGCTGGGAAGGAGAGAGGGGGGAGGAGAGAAGGCTCGTTCAAGCCCACGAAAGAGCGAATTCGATTCCTAATTAGGTTGGTTTTCATGGCGAATTAAATAGGTCTCAGCCCAATTTGCAGGAAAAATAATGACCCCATCAGAGGGCCGCAGTAGAGAAAGCTGTCTTCAGGTCTTCACAGAGAGAAGGGAGGCGCGACGTAAGATTCCAAATAGACTTGACCTAGGGATAGCACGAACGAAGTATTTGAAATATGTTTGCGCTTATATTTTCCAAAAAATAGCATTTAATTACGAATATCCTCCCATGCTAGGGACAGAATTTTTGCAGGCAATTAATTGAGAACTACTAAGAACACGGGATGTGGTAGGAGCTCCCTGGTGCTGGGGTAGGGAACCCCTAAGTAGTACGAGTGAGGCGGGGAAATTTCTTTTAAAAAAAAAAAAACCCGAACGGGGACTGGAGACTGCAAGTGATCAAACTGTGAAAAACTGGGGGTGCTTCTGAGCTTTGAGAAAATAAATTGTAAAATAAAAAACGTTGAGAAAAATCTCAGCCAGCCGCTCAGTGGGGGGGGGGGGGTTTGACTCCTTTTGTTTTGTGTGTCGATTTGTTTGGCTAGGCTGGGGGGTGTGTGGGAGTAAATACTGCTGGCTGGTAACACCTTGAAAGTTGAGTGGGTGGCAAAAACTAATAGCCCTAAAGAGAGGGGGCACAGAGACACAAAGACATACGGCAGGGTTGGAGGGAGAGGGTCTTAAACAGCAAGAGACTAAGGGACTCTTTGGGTACTAGTGGGTTTCTGCAAAGGTGCTAGATGGAGACCCTGGTCCATAAGCACTCATTCCCTGATCTGTCTGTGACAGGATGGGGAGCTCTGGCCTCCAAAAAAGCAGCCCCTTTGCTCAAAAGCCTTTCTCTTATAAGTCTATACCTTGACAGAAGCCTCGACTCTCAACTCCCCAGACAGGGAGGTCAGAGGATGAGTCACCTACTGAAAAAGACTGGGTCAGCTCTGAAGATGCTGCTGCTCCAGAGGTGGTCAGCCAGTCCCACTCCACCCCCTCCCGGTACTTCTCAGAAACGGGCAGGAGAAAGTGCTGCTGGGAAACTGTTGCTCCCCCACCAGCCGGCTCGCCTTGCCCTCCTGCCAAGCGAGGAGGAGAGGGGAACCAGTGGACAGAGAACAGGGCATGGGGATCTGGAGATGTGCTTTTGTTAACTGTGGTGGAATGCCAAGTCTGACTCCTTTCATCCCAGCATTCAAGAGGCAGAGGCAGGCAGATCTCTGAGTTGGAGGTCAGCCTGGGGTACAGAGCGAGTTTCATGACAGCCAGAGGGGGTGAAAAACAAAAACAAACAAACAAAAACCAAAATAACCAAAACCAAAAACACAACAAAAAGGAAAGAAAAGAGAATGAGAAAGAAAGAGAAAAGAAAGAGAAGAAAAAGAAAATGAAAGAGAAAGAAAAAGATATGTGGCTGGCAGAAAGCTAGAGCAGCATCAAGCTCTGCCTTCCACCCAGGCAGAGCCAGCCTGGGGACACTGCCAATCTCCCAGGTCCTCCTTGCTAGCAGCACTGAAGGGACCTCCACATCCATCCCAAAGGGAAGACCCTTCAATCAGCTCTCGGGGTACGGAGACCTTCCTATTTACCCCTGGATGAGCTTTGTTGTCCCACAATGAAACGGACTGAGCTGGCAGGTGCTCGGAGCTTCCCCAAGCTGTCCTGCAGTCTTCAGGGCAACCCTGAAAGGAAGCCGGCGATTCAGTTAACAGCCTGCCTGGAAATCACAGCCTCTGAATGGGGAGGGAGCCTGGTCCAAGACAGCACCCTAACAGAGAGGGAAGCTCATCCAGGGCTGAGGCTAGGGCTAGCTCTGTAGAAAGGAGCACCTGAGTAGGCACCAGCTTCTCTGTGTGGGAAGTGTCTTGTGTTATCCAAGGCCCCACACCCTTCTCTCAGAAAGCAGGCAGGAGCGCTTGCCCCTCACCTGTCCCTCCACCTCTGACCCTCCTTCCCATTAGCTCCTGTGCCCAGGCTAGGACTCCACCACTTTGAGCAGCTGCCTCAAAAGGGGGATAATGACTCTTCCCCTTTAGTCCTGCGAACAGCAAGGCTCCTCCTGGGATTTCTGCACCTTGGGAAGAAAAACCCCAGGCAGCAATTACTGGCCTCTGATCCTCTCAGCCACACTGAGACTGTATCTTTATTCTTGTTTGCACAGAGAGGCAAGGCCAGTGGCTCTGAGCCACAAAGCAATGGAACCCAAAAGTAACCATAAATCCTCACTACAGGGCCGAGCGGTTATGTGTGTTTGTTCGTTTAACAATTTAACATGGTTTTAAGTTTACAGTGTCTTTCCTCCCTGACTGGCCAGGCTCCTAGAACACTGTAGTTCTGATTTCTCTCTTATCCTGGGTCAGCCCAGAGATGGGCTGACACTACCCTGTTGGCAAGATGAAGAAACTGAGAGAAGTACCTTGATAGTCCTGTAACTTTTGCCTGTGGGATCTTCTCTATGTGCCAACAGTGGGTAATCAGAGCAGAGTTCCTCACCAACACACACACACACACACGCACACACACACACAAAGTGTACACACATGCACAGACACACAGAGATGCACACACAGGCATGTATGCACACATATAGGCATAGGAGCAAGCACACATGCACAGGCACGTGAACACACACAGGAGTATACACACATTACACATGCACAGGCACACAGAGATGCACAGTAGTGCATGCACACATGTGCACCCCCTCCCCCCGCGCGCACACACACACACACACACAAACACCATGTGCATACATACAGGCATAGGAAGGTGCACAGGCACATGAGCTCACATACACACAAGTGTATACACATGTACAGGCACACAGGGATGCACACAGGTGCATGTGCATGCATACAGACATAGGAGCATGCACACGTGCACAAGCGTGTGTACTCTCACCCATAAAAGCATAGGAGCATGCACACATTCACAGGCATGTAAACACACACACCTTTTCCCTCAGGGCCCCATCCTGCAGCAAACACACATACTCATCCTGAGGGTTCTCACCCTGGGCTTCAAGCCTCCCTTTGAGGGCAGGGCACCTTACTCTCTGCTTCTACCTGGTCCTCCCATTCCAATGAGAGCCTTTCCACCTCTTCCTCATCACCCCTGTCTGGAGCAAGCAACCTTTGTCTCTCCAGGTGTACACAAAGCAGATCTGCGCAGGAGCCCAAATATAAATCCTTCTAACCTGGCTGGGACATAAATGGAGAGAGGGGATACACACACACACACACACACATATATGTATATATATGTATATATGTATGTATGTGTACACATATATTCATTCTATTCATTCTCCACTGTAGTTGGCAAAGAGGTGTCACATCTACTTTTTCAGCCAAGCCTAGGCCTTTGCTGGGAGCTAGCAGGTGAGCTCCCTCCTCTCTTGCCAGCTTCCTAGGCTGGGGGTGGAGTTTGTTTCTCTCTGCTAAGGCAAGTCTCCATGCTTTTCGATGCCCTCTAACACGTCGCTGATGGGGCAAGCTGCTGAATGTGCTGTACTGAGGCTGCTGGCTCCAGGCACCTGGATAGTGAGCCCTGCACACCAGCAGGCTGCCGGCTCCAAATTGCTGGTTTTTAAGAAACAAATCTGAGCCGGTTTCCCGCCAGACCATTTTAGCTCAGGCTGCAGCCTCTTTCACTTAATGGGTTCCCCTCAAGGTGTTCCTGCTGACTGTGTGCGTGGTGTATGTGCAGGGCTCTGTCTTACTGGATCTCTCCTAAACCAGAACAACATAAAAATAAAAATAACTGGCCCTTGACATTTAATATGTGTTTTCCTGTTGGGTTGTTTTGGAAGTTCATTCTGTTTCCTCTCCCCTAGTCCTCCACCTCAGTCCTAGTTTCTCTAGGATCTTCCCCCCAAACTCCTCTGCATCCTCACCTCTCTGTGATGATGAGCATACCCCTGCTCCGACACCTCCCCAGAAATCCTCTCTGGTGGCTCAGTCTCTGTCTGTCTGTCTGCCTGTCCATCTGTCTCCCCCCACACACACACACAAACACACGCAAGCACACCCCCCCCCACTTCTCCATCTTTCTAAGTACAATTGCTCGGGCAGCTAGAATTAAAATGTTTGGAGATAGTTTTGGGGTGCCTCTTTGGGAAGAAAGAGCTGCCTAGGAGCCTGGCGTCAGAACCTAGCCTTCTTGGAGTAACAGGATCTGACCATCCGGGAGAGCTCCGGACCATCTCTCAGGGAAGAGCTGTAAATTCCGGGACTGCAGTGCCATCGAATATCTCACTAAAGGACTAAAGGACGTCATGGAAAATGATGCGTTGGGATATAAGGGCCAGTGGGAAGAAGCAAGCTCAAGTTCTGGCCTTTGTATTTACTTGTTTAGACAGTGTCCTGTAGCCCAAGCTACCCTTAAACTCAATTTGTAGCTCAGGATGGCCTTGAATTTCTGATTCTCCTGTCTCTACCTTCCAAGGGATTACGGGCTTGTACCGAGCCTAATTTATCTGGTTCTGGGTATGGAACCAGGGCTTTCTGAATGCTTGGCAAGTGAATTTTTTGTTTTGGTTTGGAGTTTTTGTTTTGTGTTTTTGCTGTTGTTTTTGTTTTTGCCAATTGTGCCACATCCACAGCTTTATTTAAATTATAAAGCTGTTCTCAGGGTTGAATGCCTAGTGGAGATACAGGTTTTAGAAGCTGGTGGGACTGGTAGTTTGCAGGCCTCACACTCGGTGAACCCCCTCCTTCCACCGAAAGCAAGTCCCCTGACTTTGGCTAGGCAGAACACCCAGCCCCTCACCCCAATACAAGTGGCTGCCTCGCGCCTTGTTTCAAGGGCACCCCATCCTACACCCCTGACAGAAACCTCCCACAGCACTCTACATCCCAACGCTGCCATTTTCCTGAGGCCTGCAGAGTTACAATATTCTATCTTCTGGGCACATATTTAGAACACTCCAGAACATTCCTCCTGTAACACACAGTCCTGTCCACATTTCTCCACTGTGCATAAACCAGTTCCACCCTGCAGGTGTAATTACACCTCACAATCCCGCATTATTCGTGCATACTGGGTGTGTCCTCCGTGTTTGTTTTTTAATCTGGGGGACTGGGATCTCAGATATCCCAGGCTGGCCCTGAACTTGCTAAATTCAAGGACTGACGACCTTGAACTTCTGATCCTTCTGACTCCACCACGTGAATGCTGGAATCACAGATCACCGCTACTTTCTGTACTTTAGTTGGGCAACCTACCAAATAAACCAGTGGATAGACTGAAAGAGAGTCCTGCCCAGTTAGACTCTTCAAACATTAATTGCAGGTGAAGCCACACCAAACGCAGGTCCTCCAGCCATGAGCAGGGCTGAAGGCATGGTATTTGTTTGCTCGCTATTCACTCCTCTCCGTCTACCTCCCTCTAGAGTTTCCATGGCAGTCCTTTGTGCCTGTCCCACGCGTGCATTTTGCCCACGTGCATTTTGCCCACGAATCACCTCATCAGGAAAGCGGTACTCTGGATTCTGGTAGCCAAAGGCTGAAATGTCCGTCACGATCCTTCCCCTCTCCATCCCTGCACTTCAGCCCGCGCCCCTCGCTCTCTCTCTGGATGCCGGGATGCGCAGTCTCGCGTGGGGTCGGCGCTTGCTAATGTGCAGCAGGGCAGCCGGCCTCGCTGTGGGTGGTCGGCGGCGCCCGCGGCCGGACAGCCGAAGTAGGATCTGGTTCCGCGCTCGGGTTTCGCCGGGCGCACTCTCAACCGGCTGCTTCACTTAAGCAATTAGCCAGCGCAGATACCTGGGGCCCCCGCGGTGGGGGCGTCCTCCCCGAAATGTGGGCATTCCTGGGGCCAGTGATAAGTGCAGGGATTTGATTTGAGATGGGGAAGGAGTCTTGTGAATTTTCAGCTGAGAGCTAGGTATCACCCTACCGACCTGGAGCCCTACCTCTCTGGAGCTGCTCCCCGGGGGACTTTATGTGACATTCAGTCCTTTTCTGTAGTCCCCGCTCACTGCTGCCACAACCATAAGAAGTGGGTGTTTCAGTTGGAGCCGCGTTTAAAGGGAGAAACTTGGCTCAGTACAAAATAGCCTAGGCAGGAAGCATTCAAATTTGTGCGTGGTCCTACACTGGAATATTGGGGGAAAGCTGCTCTCGCAGTCTCTTAGGAGACATGGTGACCCTGAAGTCAATCTCCTCCTAGTTAACACAAAATGACCAAGGGCTTGGCTTCCCCTGCCCCCGCCCGCCCCAATTTCAGTTGACACTTTATAAAAGCGTCCCTTGGAGATGGTTTATGGGGCCAGGAGATGGACTCGCCCAGCAAGGGGAGCCACTCATAGAGCCCTACAACGGAACCTCCGTTTCTCCTCTTCAAAAATGTGGGATTCAGGGTGATCTCAGAGTGTCTGAGAACTGTTTCGAGACACATAGGCAATCCCCTCTGATTGCTAGAAACGAAGTTCGTCCAAGCTACAAGATGAGGTTCTCAGGGTTCCTACCCTCTTGGGTACCTACTTTCATCTCCTTCCTCAGTGGAAAGCCGGAATTTGGGTTGAGCCTTGGGCAGCTGGGCCCCCTGTCTTCCCTGACACAGCGACTGCTATCCTGACCCTACCCCTCCCAGGCGGCCTTAGGATCTAGGCCTGAAGACTGAAGGGCAAGTGGAACTGCGACTTCAGTTTCCTCCCCTGGAAAGGAAACTTCTCTACAAAATGAATAAGGAGCCTCCAAGGGAGGGGCTTTAAGAAAGACAGTGGTCTGTGGGAATTCGGGAAGGGGGTAGATCTGGAGGTCACCTATGGGCAAAATCTTCTAACTGGAAAAAGGCTTCATGCCCCTCCATTTGAAAGCATCCTTGATCTGAGGTCAGAGGGACGGCCACTACCACTTTCTTGGATTGAGGGAGCAAAATGCAAAATGCAGCCTGTTGCTGGCTCGGATATTGGACGCCTTCCTCAGCTCACTTCTTCTTAAAGGCCAGATATGTATCGACCTTCTGAGAACTTCCCTCCCTGAGGTACAGCCCAGTGTCCCCAGGTCTGCAGTTGCCAGTGGGGAGGAAAAAATGGAAATAAAAAGAAAATAATGGGGGAGAAAAGAAAGAAAAAGGAAAACTTGGGGGTGTGGGAATGCGTGGCCTGGGGTGAGAGGGTGCGCCCTGGCCTACCAGGCCCATTCTTGTGATTCTGTGGCTATGTGTGGGCGAAGGCACAGTCCAGCAGCGTGCAGGCTCCATGTGGTGCGTCCTCCCAGGGTGGGGCCCCTGAACTGTACACAAGTCCCCTGAGAAGGCATACGCCAGTCTGTAGATAGTGCTGAGGGATGCTGGTTAGGGCGACTGTGTGACGCAGAAGCCGGCTTGCCAGAGCATCTATGTGCACGAACACATAACCACACATAAGCGTTCACGTCCCCTTCCGCCCTTTTTATTTCGTTGGACTACAGAGTTCTAACATCTGTCCTGGAGAAAGTTCCAGGACTTTCACCTCCTGCGAACCGAGCCCTGCCAAAGGAGGCTGCTACAGAGCAGCAACCTAAGTCAGTAAGCCCCCAGACCCTCGCACAGTTGTGCCAGGCGCCTCGAAGGCGACAGGGCGCCTACCGCCAAAGCTGAAGGCGTGGGGGTGGGGAGAAGATGGGAAGCCAGGAATCCAAAGAAACTTGAGGCCACCGGGCTTTGAAGGAGACCCGCACACATCTCTTCTTGCAGCTCGCAGCAGGGCGCAGCCGCCTTGCTCCACGGTCCCTCGCACCAACTCGCGTAAAGGTCCCCTTCGTCACCCTCCCTGCCACTAGGGCTCCCCGTGAGCGCGAGTGAGCGCGTGACTGGGCTGCGGAAGGCCCACACTCACCTGGTTTCGGGCGCGCAGAGTCCACCTGAGATCATGAGCCGTCCTGCGCCCCGCATCATCTCTCCACCGCCGCGACCTCGCAGCCAGGGCCGCTCCCTGCCGCGCTCCCCGCCTGCGCCACCCGCTTTCCGGAGCCTGGCCTGGCGCGCAGCGTCGGAGGCCCCGCGGCGGCGGCAGGCCGAGCCCATAGGGGCATCAGGCCAACTCCCCCCGCGCCCGCGGGCTTCTCTACTCTTATTATTAAAGGATCGCCCGGAACGTGTTTACGTTGAGCCTTGTAAACTTCCTGCCCGGGACTTTGCCATCTCTCAGGAAATCAGAACCTGTGCTTGTAAAAGGGGACACGGGGCCGCGGGGCCAACTAAGCGGATTTCAAGTTAAGCGTGGGGGGAGGGGGCTCCGAGGAGACTTTGTGAGCTCAGATCTGAGTGGCAGCTCCCTGGGGGACCCTGGGGGACGTGAGTGGGGCGCGCACTGGGTGCAAGCCTGCCCGTCTGAGTTGGTGATTTGCGGATTCGCTCGGGGGCATCGTTGCGTGTGCGCTCGGGGCGCGTGTTAATGCACGCGTGTGAGCGCCTTCATGAATGAGTGGCACGGAGCCGCCTGCTAGGGAACTTGTGCGGTTTGTGGCACTGCGCGACCTGAAGCCACTTTCCGGGACCCGCTTGCAGCGCTTGGAGACAAAGCGCCCGCTAAGCCGCCTGCGGTTTCGTTTTCCGCCCGCCAGCGCTCGGCCGGGGCAGTGGCTGCAGAGCCGTTGGGCGAGTCCGAAGAGCGCGGGGCGCCGGCGCAGCGCTTCCCAGGGCGGGGAGTGAGGGGAGGCGGTCCCTCTCGGGAACTTACGCCGTCCTGCCCCGGGGGCCGGGAACCCAATCGCTCGCTCTGCCGGCGCTGGTCACGACCCAAGGCCTCCGCCACCGCCGCAGCCCAGTGCGCAGGGAGGACCGGGGTCCTGGGCGCGTGTCCAGCCCGGTTGTCCGGGCCTAGGAGGCGGGGACCGGAGCACCGGGTCCAGGTCGGCAGAGGCGGGGGCGGGCTGCGCAGTCCGGGGAGCGGGGGTGGGAGGGGGCTGAGGACGCGTGGGGAGGGACCTGGGGGGCTTGAGCCCACTGAGTAGCTACGGGGGAGATCGGACACTGCAGGCTGCGGGGGCGCAAAGGCGTGCACCGGGAGGGGGTATTGGGGGGGCGGTGCCGGGCCCCCTGATGCGCGTGGCCTCCCGCAGGGA
Organism: Mastomys coucha; assembly: GCF_008632895.1. Classification (NCBI taxonomy): domain Eukaryota; kingdom Metazoa; phylum Chordata; class Mammalia; order Rodentia; family Muridae; genus Mastomys; species Mastomys coucha. The sequence goes on from NW_022196905.1 coordinate 259,539,796, forward strand.
GGAGGAGGAGAATTGCGCGCCTGGGGAGGGCGGGCGCGCGGGGGAGGCGCGCTCGGGAGCCGCAGTGACGGCAGAGGTGCAGCCGCCCCGCGCAGCCCCCTCCCCTCCCTCCCCTCCTGCTCCTCCTCCTCCTCCCGGCTCCGCGCCGCAGAGCAGCGGCGGCAGCGGCGGCGGCAGCAGCCACCCGATGTCCGCGCCCGACAAGCAGCAGCCGCCGCACGGCGGGGGCACAGGAGGAGGCGGCGGCGCGGGCGGCCAGGCCATGGACCCCGCGGCGGCGGGCCCCACCAAGGCCAAGAAGACTAACGCCGGCGTGCGGCGGCCGGAGAAGCCGCCCTACTCGTACATCGCGCTCATCGTCATGGCCATCCAGAGCTCGCCCAGCAAGCGCCTGACGCTCAGCGAGATCTACCAGTTCCTTCAGGCGCGCTTCCCCTTCTTCCGCGGCGCCTACCAGGGCTGGAAGAACTCCGTGCGCCACAACCTGTCGCTCAACGAGTGCTTCATCAAACTGCCCAAGGGCCTCGGGCGACCTGGCAAGGGCCACTACTGGACCATCGACCCTGCTAGCGAGTTTATGTTCGAGGAGGGCTCGTTCCGCCGGCGGCCGCGCGGCTTCCGAAGGAAATGCCAGGCGCTCAAGCCTGTGTATAGCATGGTGAACGGGCTGGGCTTCAACCACCTCCCCGACACCTACGGCTTCCAGGGCTCCGGAGGCCTCTCGTGCGCGCCCAACAGCCTGGCGCTGGAGGGCGGCTTGGGCATGATGAATGGCCACTTGGCGAGCAACGTGGACGGCATGGCTTTGCCCAGCCACTCGGTACCACACCTGCCTTCCAACGGCGGCCACTCGTACATGGGCGGCTGCGGTGGCTCTGCGACCGGGGAGTACCCGCACCACGACAGCTCGGTGCCCGCTTCACCGCTGCTGCCGGCCGGCGCCGGCGGGGTCATGGAGCCGCACGCCGTTTACTCCAGCTCCGCAGCAGCCTGGCCGCCCGCGGCCTCTGCGGCTCTCAACAGCGGGGCCTCCTATATCAAGCAACAGCCTCTGTCCCCTTGCAACCCAGCGGCCAACCCCCTGTCTGGCAGCATCTCCACGCACTCCCTGGAACAGCCATACCTGCACCAAAACAGTCACAACGGGCCAGCGGAACTGCAAGGTGAGTGCGGGGGGGGGGGGTCTCCAACCCCAGACCCAAGCCTTGACAGCCACGGTGAACAAATCTTGCTTCTAGAGCATTAGCCCCAGCTCTGAGGGGAGGCAACAGCCCACCGGACCTTTGGGTACCAACTGCTCTCTCTTTGAGGAGTGAGCGCAGTTTTGATACCTCCCGGTTTAGACTGGTCGACTTGTTCTCGCTTCTCTTTTCTGGCTGCCCCAGTCTGACCAGGTAGGCCCCATTCACACCAAAAATACTCAGACCCCAGCGTTCTTAAGTCCAATGGACATGTGGGTTCCTTCACCTCCAGCAAAGGCCCTGTGTATCTAGCCAGCGGCCTAGCCCTAGCCGACAGGCCCACCTTTCTGATACTTCCTATGCAAAGAATCTGTGTCAGGCAAGAACGGAAGAGTTAGGCCCAAAGCAAGAGTTAGGCCCAAAGCGGCCTGGGCCAAACACTGAGGCCAAACAAGCCCAGGCCCTTCAGGAAACCTGGTTTGGTGAGTCCAGGGGCATTTTGTGCTGACAGAAGCTGGACCCTGTGTGGTGACCAGGCCTGGAGTTGGGATCTGAATTACAAGCCCCAATGCTCTTTGTCTTTTAGGATCCAAGTTTCAAGGGCCCTTCAGACTCCCCCACTGAAAAAGAAGATAGTTTTCAGCCTAGTTCTGGAAGGAAAAGTGGGTAGAGGGATAGCCATAAATAAACTGTCAGAACCACCCCCGGGGAGGCAGACCAGAGGAGAGAGGTGGTTAGCTGATGATGCACCTCTCCACCACGGTCACCCCCTGCTTATGCCTGTCCTTCAGGGGGACTCCAGCTCACTGAACCTTGATGCTTTGATTCTTGCTGACCTTGCATTGGGCTTCTGGCTCCACAAGGGTGAAAGTGGCAATCATAGAAATCTCAGCCTTCCAGGCTCTGAGGCATCAGAAGCCATAACAGCCTCTTCGGCCTTCCCCTTCCGCATCAAAGAAGCCCTCTGCCAGGCCCGAGAGAGGCCCGAATGGCGAAGCACAGCAAGCAGGACTTTAGCCAGTGACTTAGTCCAGGTCCAGGGAAGCACAGAGAGGGGCCATTCCCCTTTCCCAGTTTGGTCCCCACTGAGCACTGGGAACCCCAGGAAGGCCAGTTTTACTAGGAAGTGGGGCTAGGAGGAGCAGGGCTGAGCTGCCTGCTTGCACCAAAGTTCGTTGGGGCTTCTAGGCCTGGTCCTGAACTCACAGCCTATAAGCTAATGTTTTGCTCTCTCCTCTTGCTGTCGCCCTACCCTACAGGCATCCCTCGGTATCATTCACAGTCGCCCAGCATGTGTGACAGAAAGGAGTTTGTCTTCTCTTTCAATGCCATGGCCTCTTCTTCTATGCACACTACCGGCGGGGGATCTTATTATCACCAGCAGGTCACCTACCAAGACATCAAGCCGTGTGTGATGTGAGGTGAGGCCACCGGGCCCTGCAGCCCAGCCTGGCCGGCCCAGGGACCAGGAGCCCACCACCACAAACTGCTTTACTCTGGAGGTATAACCCGTCAGCAAGAGAAAAAGGGACAGCCTCATCCCTAACGGATTATTTGTAAAGAAAACCCCACCACAGACTGGGAGCAGCGACTGGCGACTCCACCCCAACTCCCTCACTGATTTCTAAAAAAAAAAAAAACAGCCGCTATGGGGCCAGGTCAGACTGCAGCTGTCAGTAAATAAATACTTATTTTCAACCCCATTGAAAGCGGCCACGAAGGTGCTGTGTCTGGGGGAAGCCAGATACTGGGAAGAATTCTGCAGAGGTCTCTCGGCCCCTCCCACACCGAGGGACAGTTTTTAGAAGCAGGGGCACTTGAGACCGATCATTATCAAATACTTTTATTTTTGGTTGAGTATTTATCTTTTAGTTTTTAACTTTTTGAAAGAATGTCTTGAAATGCACAGATCTCCACCTTCTGCCGTCTTTTTTCCCCCACTCCCGGGGAAGGAGGATGGGACCAGGTGTGGCATCCCCTCTCCCAACCCGGGGGTCTCCTCCAGCAATCACAGGTGAATCTTTATGGGAATGACAGAGATACCTGGAGCCACTGTTTGTCTTTTTAAAAAAGGAAACAGTGTCTGAGAAGCTGCCCCAGCCTCCAGCCCCGTCCATTTTTTTCTCCTCCAGCCTCTTTCACCTTGCTTGGAGTTACATTTTGACTTTTTCCCTGGGTGTTTTTCTGTCTCTATCGTGACTCTCTGACAAGAAAGGAATGCATTGAGATGTGGGGAACCGGTTCGATCTGGCTGTGTAGTTCAGGCACTCTGACACCATAGACAGGCTCAGCCTGTTATTTATTTCTGCTTTACTTCCCTACTCAAAACACCACGTAGCTCTGCCCTCTCAGTATTAATGGTGTGACTTGGTTGGCAATATTTGCCGTGTAGAGTTGTCGTTATTGTGTTTTTTTAGATAACCATTGTAAATTTGAAACAAAGACCAATCCGTGTAAAAACAAAGTTCCATATGTTTTATATAAATATATATAATATGAAAGACTGTCCCCCCCTTTAGTCTCTTGGCTGCAGAGGTGCGGCATCTGTGACACGTATTTTAAACCTCCTTTCTGCACTGTATAAAAGGGACAATCTGAGGGTATATGCTTTTTGTGTATTTTTTTCCTACAAAAAGAACAAAAATAAAAATGTATAACATTTGTACACGGCCTCTAAAACTCTTGTTGCTAGACATAAATCCAAATGGCTGTTTTGGGGGGGATAGTAGACCAACTCGGTACCACCCCAGGAGCTTCAGCTGTCTGCGGGGGAGTTTTAAATCTAGGTGATTCTGAACTTTGTTTCCCCTAGTTAGCCCTCTTCCTCCTTTATTTCACATGGTAGTAGAAGCTGAGTAGGGGTAACTTTTTCTTCATTTCTGTCTTGAAGTTGAGTCCTCCGTTGTCCCTCTAAATGTCATTTCTTGGCTTGAAGAAATAATCACACATTTAAAGAAAAACTGTAGTCCTTCATCCCAGGACCGTACACACGCGGCCTTTATATATATTTATGGATAATTTTTCTGCTACCTTGAGCTCAGTGAGCCCTCCATTCCAGGGGCGAGCCTGGCCTGCCTTGCATTCTGTTGTAGATAATGAAGCAACTTCAAAGCTTTGTTTGTTTGTTTGTTTTACTTATTTTGTCTTCTTGTTTTCGTTTTTTATTTTTAATTGCCTGGTGCCCTTCTCTTGTGGTGTCCTGTAAAACCCAGTCAGGAAGGGACGGATCATCCGTGGGTGCTCAGGGCTATGCCCACGCTCCCGCCGCGAACATATTTCCTCTTTAAACCGTATTTTTTTTCCCTTCCTTTTCTGGAGAGAAGGAACAGCTAAGCTCCGGTCTCTCCTGACCACCTTCTCCATCACCATCAGCCGCCCACCTAGGAAAACAAACATAATAAGCCGCATTGTTGGTGCGCGGTCCTGACCCACCACAGTGTCTGCGCACCATGGGGTCGCGCCTCAGAACCTGCTTCTTCTCAGACTTGACATTCTGGACGGGAGGGTAATTTCTCCCGTGCTCTATTACATCAAAATTATCAATAAACTAGTCAGGGCAATTAATATCCCCAACTAACTGCTGTCTATAAAACCCAGAAAAAGAGGACAGGGAAAAAGCCGGAGCTGGGGCGTCTGGAGCATCGGGCGGGGGCTGCGGTCTCGCTGCTCTCTGGGTCCCGCGTCCTGGAGCAGGTTCGAAGCCAGGGGCCGGCTCTGTCCTCCGCAGACCGAGGCCTCCCCGCGGGCAGGAAAGCAGGTCCAGGGAAAAGCCCTCAGGCCCTAGAGCAACTGCCTGGAGCCGGGCACCTCCCTTCCCGGGGCAGACTGCGCCCCAGTGAAGACAAGGGGATCACGGAGGCGGCCACGGATGCTATGGCTCCTGCGCCCCGGAGCTGATCCGTGTCCCGGTGGAGGCGGCTGCGGCGGTCCCCGGCTTCCGGCTATTCACCAGGCTCCTTTGCGGGGTTCAGTGGGATTTCCCAGCTCCCGCCACATCAGGGCCAGCAGGGTGGAAGGCACCCAGAGTCGCCCCAGCCGAACTGGCCAGGACCCAGGGGATGGGGGCCTGGCTCTGCCTCTCTCCTGATCTGTCGCCCCGAGAGTGAGAGGGAAAGTCCGGCCTTCCCTGGAAGAGGGCTGGATTCCAGGCAAGCCTAGAAGGGCCGGATTCGATGGGAAAGATCGCCTAGCAGCGGCCCGAGATCTCCCGCCGCCGCTTTGGTGTCGCCTGGGTTTCTCCAGGGCTCATTTTGGCTTAGGGTCGCACATGCCCGGAGCGGGAAGCGCCGGCCGCGGTGCCCAAGAAAGCATTCCGGCACCTGCAGGTCACAGGCTTAAACTCAGCACGAGTGTCACGAAATTGTGAGTGCTTACTGTCGGCTCAGCGCACAGGGAGCGAGCATTAGTTATGGCCAAATGACCCTTGCAGAACCGTCCGGAGGCAATGGCTCTGTGTGAGGCAGGAGGCATGGAGACTGGCAAACCGTAGGGAGACACAAAGCTCGACCCTGTGGGTAAATCACACAGTCCCCTCCACAACCTCCTCCTGCGGATCTGGGTGCACAATCTCCAAGGCCCAGACTCTGGGTCCCACAGATCTAGGCAGGAAGAACTGCCCGGACACTGAACCCAGGCCGGGTCGACTGCAGAGCCTAAAGTGTAGAGGGCTACAGAGTTTGTGAGCTCTGCTGTGCAAGCGCCTGGCCCACAGGGGTGCAGTCGATACACTGTTGTCCTTTCTCTTTGGGATTGAAGGATGGGGCAGGGAAGGGTTGGTACTGCACCAAAACCTGGCTCCCTGTCTGCCAGGCCCCCACCAGTGACTGTGTTCCTAGGACGGAGTGGAAATACTGACCCGGAGTCCTTGCCCTGAGGCCACCTGGCATTGTGTAAACTAAGCCACCCCTCTTTGAATTCCTCTTCTCTGACAATGTTGTTCCAGTGAGATGAGCAGTGAAGTGCTCAGGAGGAAGGGGACATATTTTCCTGGAACCCAGAAGGATGGCCTTCAGACTCCTGGGGTTTCTCAGTATAAGGATGGGGGGGGTGGCACAGCAAGTAGGAACCAACCCACATTTTCCAGGAGCTTCCTCCTGGGAGCTTCCTGGGAACTTTCAGTTGGAGGATAACTGAACAGCAGGTTTGGGCCTGAGACTCCCATGAAAACTACCAGAATATTCTGACACTTGGTCCCAGGATGGGAGTAGAAAAGTCACTTTACTTATGCAGGTGGTGGCTCTGTGAGACCCACCACATGGGGGTGGGGTGGGGTCTGTTCCAGTCTGTAACTGTAATGGGGGGGGAGACAGGGAGGGAAGTCCCCATCTCTACAGCTTGACAGGAGTCCTGGTAAGGGCTGAAGGGTGAGCTCTTCCTTGGATCAACTCCTGGAGACCCCGCTGAGGTAGCTTGGTCTGGCCTCTGCTGCCCTCTCCTGCCTGCCTTAAGTGGCAGCTTGGGAAAACTGGGTGGCCAGGGTAACAGGCAGCATTCTGGAGACATTCTTTTATTTTTTTTTATTTTTGTTTTTTGTTTTTTGTTTTTTTTGTTTTTGTTTTTGTTTTTTTTCTCAAGACAGGGTTTCTCTGTATAGCCCTGGCTGTCCTGGAACTCACTCTGTAGACTAGGCTGGCCTCGAACTCAGAAATCCGCCTGCCTCTGCCTCCCAAGTGCTGGGATTAAAGGCGTCTGCCACCACTGCCCGGCTCTGCTATTCTTTTTATACATATAAATAATTTTGTGTGTATTGAGTATTGGCCTTGATTGTTGTCTGTGAACTGTGTGTGTGCTATAACTGTGAAGACCAGAAAAGGGCATTGAATTCCTCTAGGAGTGGAGTTACTGACAGTTGTGAGCCACACCAAGTGGGTGCTCGAAATCTAATCCAGTCCTCTGTAAGAGCAGCCAGTGCTCTACCCACTGAGCAATCTCTACAGCTATTTTCAATGAACTCAGAAATCTGCTTGCCTCTGCCTCCCAAGTGCTGGGATTAAAGGCATGTGCCACCACTGCCCAGCTTCCTGTGGAGCTTTATCGATGAGCTTTATTCCCTGCTTGGATTTCCTCACTTGCCACCCACTCCTCCCCTGCCCCCCACTCTTTCTGCGATGGGTATTGTAACCAGGGTCTCATTCTTAGGATGCCATCTACCATAGATCTCTGCTCCCATCCCTGCGGGAGTGCTTTGACAGCCTAGAGAAGAGTATGATCCAACAGGTAAAGAATGGCCACCGCTGCTCAACCCACCCACGCTGAGCATCTATAAGGGCCTCACCGAGCATCCATGGATGCCTGCCATCGGACTCCTCCACAGAGGACAGATCGGCACAGCCCTGCTGTTGCCAGTTGATGGACTCCTGTCCACAGTCACTTGGCTGGCCATATAGAAGACGCCCACTTTGAGCAAAGCCTGATGGGAAGGAGGGATTACAAAGGTGGGACTGTGTGTGCTCTGTTGAGAGCAGAGGCCGAGTCCTGCTGCTATTTCCACTACCAGGGAGGCTCACACGGATCCCCTGAAAGGATGTCACTGGGCTTGGGTCACCCAAGAGACAACGGGATGCAGCAGTCTAAACAGAGCTAAGAGTTAGTCCTTCTAAACTCAGCCATAGTGTCGGCAGGGCCCTTTCAGAGGGCCATTTGCCTGGCCAGGGCTGACAGCATGACTGGGACTCGAATTCCTCTAGCATAGTTCTTATGTTCAATGCCCTTGTGGTGACACAGCACTAGCCTGGGGATGGACCATGTGCTAAACCTCTCTGAGCATTAAAACTACTGACATCACACCAGGGAGGCAGGGGCCTCATGTTCCCTGACTGTCCCGATCACGGCCATGTGGAAGAATGCCAAGTTCTTAGATGTCCCTGAAAAAGGACAACTCAACTGTCTTTGGGAATGTGTGCTGAAAGCAAGTTCTAGATGGGCACATGAATTCTCTGGGTTTCTGGGCTGGGGGCCTGACAGGCCTGGTTTCTCACTAGACCCCAGCATCCGCTCCCGTAGTGGGGTTGGGTCAGAGAGATGGACTTTGTGTGACCTTCTGCTACACAGGAGGGCAGGGCAGCAGGTAGGGGGATGGAGGACGTGGGGAGGGGGACGGGGGCGCCAGGGGCGGGGAGAGGCCATGTTTCGTTGTGGTGTTAATGGACAGAGAGAGCTCAAGGTTAGGAACTCCTTGAAAAGGAGAGGGAACCTCAGATAATGCATGAGAAGCACCAAGACTACCCTGGGATTTTGTTCCTGGCTATCTCTCACGAGGAGACGGCGCCCCCTGCTGTCCGTTTCTCACAGTTCACGTTAGAACTACAGAAAATAGGTTTCATCTATTCAAGGCCCCGTGACCTTGGTTTAGGGGAGTTGAGGAGAGATGGATTATTTTTGTTGGAAGTTGAACTAATTGTCTTTTCCTAGTCGCACAAACAAACAATAAGGCTTCAGAAAAGTGGAAGGTTGTGTCATTTCCAGCCCAATCCCAGGCGGCTTTGCGGCCCGCGGACACAAGCCCTGCACAGGGAGACCCTGTTGCCCCTGGAGAAGCAGGTAGGTAATGGACATGCTGGTTCAGGGCTCTGGGCAACTGGGTGGAGTTCCCCGCTCCGCTGCTTCCTGACTTTGTTTGCTTCTGTCCTGTGGTGCGTGGTGGGTGACCCCAGACTGTGAGTCTCAAATTGAAGAACTCAGGCACAGAGAGGGTGAGCTGTTGCCTGAGGTCACACAGCTAGAACACACTGCAAACCCACCCCACCCTTCTGGCGGAGTGTGGCTTGGAATTCTTCACCCTCTAAATGTTCTCTGTGTTCTGACAGGCTGCTGCGGCTTCCAGTTGGCCTGGAGGCCCCGCTTGTGGCAGGTCAGTGTTCCCTAAGGGAACAGCCTTTTTTCATTCAACAGGGCCAGGCTCCAGAACTTCAGCCAGTTCTGGCCTGAGACCTTTCTCTGGAAAATTGCTCCTTCTGGTAGGTTTGTTGGACCTGCAGGTGGGAGCCATGTTAGACTTACCCACAGCTCTGCACCTCTAGGCCGGTGCTTACGGCTTCCAACCACCAAAGTATGGAGCATCCACACCACACAGACACGTCCGCTCCCATTTCAACCTTCGAGGTTTATGGCCCTGAAAAAACAAAGGGCTCCATTCACAGGAGACAGCCCTGTAAGAGCTTAAGCCCCTGCAAGAGAGCAGAAGAGCGGCTACTTACTTAAGTCTGCTTGTGTGAACCGTCTCTGTGGCAGTCCTCGGGTGACCCAGACTCTCTGGGGTTTGGCAGCATGGGGAGGATCAGGAAGACCTCCAGAGACCTCCGGACCTGCAGCATGGCCACAGGAGCACCAAAAGGCAGCGGCCAAAGCCTAGAGGTGAGAGGCTTGAACCGAAGGATGCAGGATGGGCCCAGCACACTGGGTAAACTCTGAAGCCCATGCCACAGACCCAAGTCTGTTTCTTCTGCCCTAGGAAGGCCAAGGTCACTGCACAGGGGAGGGTTCATTTTCTCTCCTGCCAAATGGCCCTGGCTTGCTCTTGCTCACTGTGCGTAAAGAGCAACTTGGCTCTGCTTCTGGGACTCAGCTGCCTGCAGAACCCTCTACCTATACCCTGTGACTTGCCATTCTTCAGAGGAAATACAGGTCTATAGTTGGTTTACCTGCACCTATCGCTTCTTGTGATGACAGGTGAGATTGATCACCCAAGGAAACAAACATTTACCCCTGAGTTTAGTGGCTTAAAACCATAAGTCATCTTACTCATGAGGTTATACAGCTGCCTCAGTGAGACCAGCTCCTCAGGGCTCCTCCACCTGGCCTGGGATCTCTTGCAAAATGGCACACAGTCCTGGCAGTGCTGGGCACCTGATCCTCTCCACAGGGCAGCCCGGCACCATCACTGCATGGGACTGGTCTCCAGATGACAAACCAAGCATGATATGACTTTAGCCATTGGGGGGATGACTTCTGGTGAGGAGGGCTGGAGCATTTCCTAGCGAGTTGCACCAAGCTCCAAAGGGCGCTTTGCATTCTTGGGAGAAGAGCGCGCCTTTCTCCCAACTGCAGGAAAAGGGACTTTGGAGTGTGAGAGGCCAGCGGTGGGCAGTGCCCACCTTTAGTGCTGAGGACCATGGTTGGGTATCACCTACACCGTAGCCAATATACGTGGGTCTACTTGCAAATCTGCTTTGTAGAAAGACTTTGATATTTTGGAAATTTGAAGCTGAATGTGGTGGGAGGCAGAGGCAGTCAGATCTCTGTGAGTTTGAGGCCAGCCTGGTCTGTAGAGTGAGTTTCAGGCCGGCAAGGGCTATGCAGAGAAACCCTTGTCTCAAAACAGACAAACAAACAAACAAACACAGAACACAAAAGGAAATCCATAAATAATAAATTTGATGTTCTCTTTGCTTTAGGATGTATCTATTTGAGGTGCTAGTCACAGAGCTCAGGTAAAGGTGCAGGAGCATGGCTACCTTTCATCACTTCTGCTGGGGCTGTGAGGACAGCAACCTCAGAAGCTCACACACAGGCCAGGTGTCCTGGACCTGGAGGAAGGTGGCATCGGGCCCAGGTGCCTAGGATGTGAAGTGGCTGGGTAACAGCAGCCCAGCTGTCCAGGAAGGACCCACCATCAGGCCAGGATTGGGAAGCAAGCCTGTGTTGGCTCCTTCTTTAAAGACAGAAAACTGCATCTCAGGCCACAGACGACCATCAGGCCTGTGCCTTTAAATATGTGTTTCCATGGTCTGTGGGTACTTGCTGTGGGTGCCTGACAGACAGACACACTTCCCCAAATGTGATGTCTAGTCTTACACCAACTGTGTAGTCCTGGCCTCTACAGGAAAGCAGGCTTAGCGAGCAGTGAGGAGCAGTCCTTCTCCATGTTCTCTGCATCAGCTGACTTGCACCCCTGCCCTGACTTCCTTCAAGGTCAGACTGTGATGTGGACAGGTAAGATGAAATAAGCCCTTCCTTCCTACGCTGCTTTTGGCCACAGTGTTGTTATAGGACAGAAACCCTAAGGCATCTGAAGTGACCCCTCTCTGCTCAGCAGCCTCTTCTCCTGCGTTCTAGCCTTCAAGCCTTCATCTTGCTCCTCAGAACAATGACTGCTGTTGCTCTGGCCTCTCCTTCTGGGGCACCCTGGCCTCTGATCTGCTTTCTTAGTTCCCTGAGGAGCTGTTACTGAGATCTTGCTGGCCATGTTGGAACTGACATTCTTCTGCGGATCTGCAGCTACTTTCTGTAAAACTCATCAGCCAGTCTCAACTACTTATGAGTTTTACTGCTAGTGTGCTTGCGTATGTGTGTGTGTGCACGCAGTACTAATGGAGGCCAGACACGGACATCAGATCCCTGTAGCTGAAGCTGTAGGTGCTTGTGAGCTTTGTGGCATCATGGGTGGAGGGAACTGAACTCAGGTCTTCTGTTGGTTTGTATCTTCCTGCATCAGCTCTTCGAGATGCCCAAGGCATCAGTCCATCATGGCAGGATGCCAAGCGCTGTATCAGTCAGGATGCAGGACAAGCACACACAGGAAGAGGCCAGTGCACTGGAAAGTTTCATGCCAAGCTGACACAAAGTAGAATCATCTGAGGGGGGACCTCAATTGGAAAAATGCCTCCATAAGATCAGGCTGCAGAGAAGCCTGTAAAACATTTTCTTATGAATGATTGATGAGGGAGGGCCCAGACCACATTGTAGGTAGGGTCATCCCTGGCTGCTGGTCCTGGGTTCTGTAAGAAAACAAGCTGAGCAAGCCATGTGGAGCAAGCCAGTAAGCAGTACCCCTCCAGGGCCTCTGCATCAGCTCCTGTTCCAGGTTCCTGCCCTGCTTGAGTTCCTGGCCTCACTGTTATATGGAATTGTGAATGAAATGAGCCCTTTCCTCCCAAGTTGCTTTGGTCATGATGGCTCATCACGGAAGCCAGCCAGGGTGAGATGCAGCCCCGAAGAATTCTTCCAAACAGCCAACCTCCTGCGCAGGTTTTCACTACTGGCAAAGCAGAAAACCATGAGTGGAAGTGTGGAGGGGCCCAGAGCCCTGTAGTGACGCTTACAGTGCCTTCACCACCTTGGCACCTGACAGTAGCTTTCTGTCCATTTTGATTATGTGTGCTATACAACTGTAGTGACAACGCAGTGACTTTGTCACCTGTGGCTCCGGTCAACTGGAGAACCAGACCTCAAAGGCATCCTGAGGCAGGGGTATGCCCTGTAGCATCTACCAGGGCTTCGACTGAGGGCATCTGGCCTTCAGCGCTTACACACTTTACACAAATACACCAGTGGCTTAGACTGTGTGTCAACACATCTAGATTATTCTAGCCACAAGGGACCAGAGGCCCACGCTAGGTGGAAGGCCTGAATTGCTGCTCATGTCCTGCCAGTCTGCAGCAGGAGGGAATAAATAGCTCCATCCTGCTAACCTGCAGGTGCTGTTCCACCGGGACATCAATGGTAAGAAAGGACACAAGTGGCAGGCAAGGACCCAAATGCAGGCAGAAGCCTGAGGAAAGCAGAGCAAGTGAGGATGGGGTGGCCAGTGGCTGTGGGGGCCAAGCAAGCACGGTGACAGTACAGCCTGAGCCTGCTTCCCACAGCCACTCCACACGTCACCTGTGACAACCTGGAAGTGGTGGTTACTGAACTAGCTGTTTTCTAAGACTGGATCCTGCAAGGAGACATATGTTACAAGTTCTTATCCTTTAATATAAGTGAGGCCTACCCTTCCTGGTCAAAGGACAATGCTGACAGACACTGTGGAAGACCCATTGGTAAACAAACAAACAAACAAACAAATGAGAAACTTGCCAGGCGTGCATATTTGAACAGAATAAACCCTCCACCTATGTGCTTATGTTTTTCCTTAGGATCAATGGCACACGTGCTTCTGGGAGAGCACAGGCAGCCGTCATGCTCCTCACATCCCCACCTGAGGGATGGCGTGGCCCTAAGCAGCCTGGGTAGACGCCATCACGCATGTGCACAATGCAGGGTTTCGCTTGAGGTTTGCAGAGGCCCCGCCCTCCCAACGCCTGCTCTGCTGGGCTGGGGGGTCGCCAAGGACACTCGGCTGGATCCCTGCAATGGCCTCATTTCTTTAGGCCTCTGCTCTCCTCCTTGAAGACCCTGAAGCAGGTCTCCACTGTCTACCTCTTGTCCGGGCTGCTGTCCCTGAACCTTCTGCACCCAGAGAACATCACGTGGATTTCACAAGAACCAGAACTGGAACGGGCTGGAGCTTGAGCACCCTGGGCGTCGTGATGTGCTGCTTGCTCTCATCCCTACCCATTAGGGAAGCATGACCTCTTCCCAGGAAGAACAGCGCAGGCGCCTCACACAGCAGCAGGTCATCACCGATGGCAAATTGTCACATGGCAGACACATCCCAGCGGCAGAAAGGATGACTCTTCTGCTGGGGGCTGCTCACCAGCTCACGTATCCCTCTGCCACCCCAGGGACACCCTCAAGGCGTTGGCACCCAGATGTAGGCCCTGTAGGAGAGAGGCAGCCTGCTGGGCAGTGGCTGAGTCTGTATAGTATAGAATTGCCCTGTGCTGCGGCCCCTGCCAGGTAAGCCTCAGAGGCATTGCCCCCAGCTCCTGGAGGGCTCTCTTCAGCTCACGCACACGCATATTATAGGGCAGGTTTCCCACGCACACAGTGGCAGCTAGTTGGGTGTCCATCCCCTGCAGGGGACTATGGGACTCTCCTCGGAAACCTGTTTGTGGTCTATCCTGGGGTTTCCTGACAGTGCTTAGAGCTGGCTGCTGGCTGCCAGGCTCGTCCTGAAGAGTGACATCCTTCCCCGCCCGTTTCTCTCGCTCACGGAGGCTCCTGAGCACTGGGATTTTTGTAAGCATCTCACAGCTGACCTGAAAGAGAAAGGAGCCACAGCTGGTCTTAGGGTGACCAGGGAGTAGTCATACCAAGGCCACGCCCACACGCTCAGGAGGAATTCTGGCAATGCCACACCCCATATGCACGGAAGGATGCTGAGGGCCCTGCTCAGTCTCTGGGGAGAGAAGACTCCACTGCTCTGGGAGTAAAGCACAGGCCCTCACAGTCAGGACAAGAACTCATTGGGCTACAGCCCAGCCCCTTGTTTTTATTTTGAGACAAAGCCTCATCATATAGCCCAGGTTTGTCTGACACCAAACCTGCCATTCTCCTGCCTCAGCATCCAGGGTGCCAGCATGAGAAGCCTGCACTGCCAGAACTGGCTGAGATTCCATTGCTTAATGAAAGTCACCAACCCGCAGCTGACCCCACGTCAGCCTGAATGAGATCCCGGCACTCTGAAGTTGTCCAGATTGGTCCTTCGTGTGCCACAGGGAGGGTGGAACAGGCCTCTACCTTCCTAGAGGCCCAGGAAGAAGAAAGACCTGGGGCTCCTTAGTGGGCCACCCGCTTACAAGAGGCTCCTGCAGTCGCTGGTATTCACAAAGGACACAAAGGGCATCTACTGTGCCTGTGGCTGGACAGAGTCCTTTACGTGCTGAAGAGCATCTCTTGGGTCAGAGCGAGACCTGGCCCTACGCACACAGCCAGGCCAGTGTGACATGGAGCATGACTCATGCAGCACTCCCTAGCAGAAGGCCACCAACTGGCTACATGAACAGCTTGAGCTCAGTGCCAGCCTACGGGGCTTTGCACAGCCCTAACTGGTTGGTATAGTTGGCCACAACATCCCAACAACCTGCAGACAGCAGAAGGCAGGCAGAGTGTGCCCTGGAGAATGAGCCAGTGCCTGACCCATGTGCACAAACATGGCTGGAAGGGGGAGGGCCCTGAGGGCCATGGCTCCATCACCAGCCCACTGGCCGACTATCTGGACTGAGCCAGTTGTTCAACCTGAACAACTGTACCTGCAGCGGACCAGGAGTCAGACCTGTTTAGTCCTTTCTGACAATTCGCAGCCACCAGAGACAATTTTCTCCTGTCTTTGGGGGCCACAGAGCAGCTGAGGAAGCACTGAGAGAACAGCCATGGCTCCAAAGCAGGCTCTCTACAGGCCACTTGAGATCACACTGGCTCTCTACAGTGTGCACATCAGCTCTCTACAGTGTGCACGTCAGCTCTCTACAGTGTGCACGTCAGCTCTCTACAGTGTGCACGTCAGCTCTCTACAGTGTGCACATGAGGTCAGCTCTCTACAGTGTGTACTTCAGGTCAGCTCTCAGGCTCTGAGGTTGCTTTCCTATCAAGCCGAGTAGCTCAAACCAAGATAACAGTATGTCCCGATGCTCAGGCTACTGTGAAGCCAGGTGTCACTCCTCTCTAGAGCAGCCTGTTTTGAGTAGGGAGTGATGACGCCCAGTGTGGCCCCATTGACTTTGCCATTTCCCAGCTGCTTACATCTGGGCTTACAGAATGAAGTTGCTGCTGCTGCCCAGGCTGACATGGAACCTACTTTTCCTGACTGGCAATTAGGAATGGTCGTTACTGCTGTCAACATGCCACATGAAATGAAAATGCTACTTGTTAACCACACAAAAGATAAACATTCCATCCTCCAAAAACAAACATGGATTTGACTTTCACGTGTCAATCACCTAGAAGTTTGCAAGTTGGGGCTGGCAGTGTAGGCTTGTTACCTGGCTACCTGAGAGACCTAGACAGTGAACACTGCCTCCAAAACAAAACAGGCAACGGGCCGTGAGGCAGCTCAGTGGCAAAGCACTTGCCCAGCATCACAAGGCCCTAAGTTCAACCCCACAGAGCTGCAAAAGCAACAAATACAGGAAACCCTGCAGGGCATGGCAGTGTATACCCCGAGGAACGACATCCAAAGCTGATCTCTGACCTCGGCACATGCACACACATGAACACACACACAGAAACAGAGATAGAGACACAGAGAATGAAAATCATTGGCAAGGGAGCCAGAGCACAGTGACCCTCCGTCTCCATCACTGCTTCCTGGGTAAGACTCTAGGGCTCAGCTTGAAGAGGCCACTTGGGCTACACCATTCAGAGTTATGATACCCATCCACACAGGCTAGTGGACAGTGGTCAGGACACAAGGAACACCACGAGAGCCACTACAGTACTCCACATCAGCCACAGTGATGACCCACCTTGGACCAGATGATGCCTGTTGGCTTTGGGCGTGCACAGCCTGTAGTGATGACCCTGGTGGGAGTGAGGATGTAGTCAACTGTGAGGTCGTGGTCCTCCAGAAGAGCCTCAGGGATGTCAACAACCTGGACAAGGTGGAGACTGACAGTCAGGTTATAGCAGGCTTACCTAGAAGGAACCGAGCATCGCCAATCGACACCTCTAATGGCAGGCATGAGGAGGAGCAGGTGTTTCTCCCAACCCCCAACTCCTGGAGCAGCTGGCAGGGGCACCGGTGACAGGTCTGCAGGATGTACCTGGCAATCGTGGACAATCGTGACAACCGGCGTCCCCTCGTGGACAGCTCCCATTGACACCATCATGGCATATTCAAGATCAGCGTAGCCTTCTCCCTTTCCAATTCGCCAGCCTAAGAGATGAGATGGGCACAGCAGAAGTGGAGTTCCTGTCAGGCTTCTGTGGAGAGGACGGGATCCCAGAGTTCCTTTTGTTCACCACCACCCACTGGGGGCCTGGAGCATAAACCCACAGGCACCAACACTGAAAGTACACAGTGACTGAGGGAGCCTCAGATGCCATGTGTAGTGACCACAGTGGCACTTGGGGGTCTGTCATGACAGCAAGACACCGTGAAAAGCAATGGGCAGGGCCAGGTGCTGTGGCACAGAGCTGCCGTCAGCACTCAGAGGCTGGCTCAGAGGCTGGCATCCGAACCGAAAGTCAGTGTGTGAAGATACAGAAGAAAGCTCTACTTCGAGGGACAGGTGTTTGGTTTTCCTGTCCCAGGAACAAAAGGCGGATGGGAAGGGGAGGCTGGGCATAGCAGGCTTCACAGTTGTGGACTCATGCAGGCAGAAGAACAAGGACCAAAGCAGTGAGCAAGAAGTAATGGCCTTTGGCTTCCGGTGTGGGCCCAGGCTCTCCTCACCTGGGGTCTGGGTACTGCCACAGCATCACCCCAGGAGCAAGCACACCACCGAGATGCCTCTCTAAGACCGAGACCTGCCTGAGCTCCTGACAGTCAGAAATACATGCACAAAGGAATACACGGAGACAAAGGGACAGAGAGGCAGCAGATGGTATGTGCAGGCTACATGGCCAGGTGAGCTGAGGCAGGAAACAGGCAGGCAGGAGGCTTCCAACTATCTTAACCCTGCATCCCTTTAATACAGTTCTTTATGTTGGGCTGACCTCCAACCATACAATTACTTCAGTGGTACATCAAAGCTGTAGTTTTCCGACTGTCATGAATTGTAATGTAAATATCTGATATGTGAGCCCCAGAGGGGTCACGACCCACAGGTTGAGAACCACTGTCCTCCATGGTGGCACACATGCATGGGAGTCTGGAAGGAATTGGATAGGACTGGGAACCTGAGGGAAGGCGACTAGGAGTATACAGTAGAGAAGATCGTAAGGACACTGTATGGAGACTGTAAGCTAGCCTGAGCTAAACAGCAACACTCTATCTTTAAAGCCCAAAACTAAAGGCAGGAGAGAGATTACGGCTCAACATCAGTCTGCTAGAAGTTATTGTTGGATAATTCCAACCATGAGCAGGCAGGCCTCCACAGAGGCCTGTGAGGATGCTCCAGACTGCGCTAGTTGAGGTGGGAGACTCAATCCCTCCCGCCCCTATCACACTCAGCACATGACGTGGACTGATTAAACAGGACCAAGCCTGTCCAGGTGAGCGGCACAGGGGCTGGCGTCAGCTCTCAGCATGGCCAGTGGCGAGCGGGGGGTGCACAGGGCAGCCTTCAGGAACATCCAGACGGCCCGTCTCTCTAGCTTACCTTTCTCAGACACAGCAACACATCCCACCACAACCAAATCCACGAGGACGTTGGAATCCAAGCCCACTGGGACACTGAAGTTCCGCACACCCTGTGAAGGGAAATGTGAGACAGGGCTCACAGTCTCCAAGTGGGCAGAGTGGGTGTGAGTCCCATACCACCCTCCGGGAGGCAGTGTCCTGAGACAGCCAGTTCTGGGAGTCATCAGGAGGGTGAGTCTCCTACAGTCCCTATCCCAGGAAGACTGCCAGAGAGAGCTGATCACACAGTCACACAGCACTAATGCCGGTGAGCACCATGGGGTGGTGGAGCAAGCACCAGGTGGGAGGGACATGAGCAGGACGGAGCCTGGTGAGCCACAGGAGCTTCAGGTTCCTCACAGCACAGGGACACCAGGATGCCTGTTTGAAATGAGGCCATAGGTTATGCACCTTAGGAACGGTAGGCACCCCCGTGTGGCTGTGGCTTCATGTAGGCACTCCTGCTTCTGGAAATGGATCCCAAGTGCAGCCACCCATCCTGACCATCAGAAGCCTGTATAAAGTGTGAGGAAACTGTTTCCCTGTAGCAGGTCGGAGACCTGGCAAGATCAGTGTGGGTGAGCCTGAAGCACATTGCTGGGCATGCCTGAAGCACACACCCTTTTGTGCCGTCCCTCTCTGTGGCCCTGGGAACAGGCTCCTCCCTTCCTGAGTTGGGGCCCGGGGCTGAGTGCCACCCTGTCTCCGAGAACCCTGAGCTGTGGGTCTGGATTTGACCAGAACCACGGTTTATCTTACTTTTCCTTCTCTTTTAAAAAATCTTTTCCCATTTTCTTTCAGTGATGGGATGGAATATGGGGCCTCATACATGCTACGGAAGAGCTCTAGTGAGGTGCGTTACACACACACACACACACACACACACACACTATACACTGCACACACATGCAAGCACACATTCTTCCTTTTAATCTTTACTCTGAGAGGCCAAGGCATGTCTGGACAGCTATGCTCCCACACCAGCTTGCCCAGCAGCTGATTTCAGATGTGCACCACCAAAACCAGCCCTCTATGCACTCACATTCTATCTTTATAGCGCAGTGTACACATTTTTGTAAGCTGTAAACAATTCTATTTTTTCTTTTTTTTCAAAAGTCTATTTTATTTATTTACATTCTGATTGTTGCCCCCCGACAATCCTATTTTTTCAATAAGAAAAGTTATGTGGAAATGGTGAATCAATCAACCACTACATGTTAGACTCAGGGGACAATCCTCTTATGGAAATGACATGGGTTTTATGGTTCTTTAAAAAGCTACCAAGTGCTATTTACGTAAGATGCGAACCCTGGCTCTCCATCCCTTGAGTGTATCTCCAGACCAGTTTAGTGGGACTATGAAGTGTCTGGTGGCAGGCAATCAGGCTCCTGTCAGCAGTTCCAAATGACAGGTGCACAGCACCAAACCCACCACAAGAGGGCGCCAGAGTGCTCGATACTGGGTCTCACCAGCTCTCCTGGTGAAACCATCCAGTCAAGGATCTACTGCATGGATGGAGCTACTGAGTGTGTCTGCTCTCACCACGCTGTGTAAGCCCCACTCCGTGGTGTTCTACTTTACAGTACAGTGACTCATGAGCACAGCCCCTGAAGGTGGGAGCTTCCAGCACTCACCTGGGAAGTGGCACATTTCCTCAGCGTGTCTTTGGTGGCTCCAGGCGGTGGTATGATCTTGTTAAACAGCCCTGTTCTCAGTCGTGGTGTTGGGACCAGCAGTGTTTTTTTGCTCTTTGAGGGAGAAGACAGTCAGTCAACTACAGGGCGGGCGCCTGTTTTCCCCGAGGCAGGAGGAAAGGGATAAGGGCTAAGGAACACCTGAGCAGATCCAGGCTGCTTCTTTTCTCCTGCCCGGTTCCCCTCTGGGCCACAAAGGGACTGTCGGTGATAGTACAGGAGTGTGTCCA
Source organism: Mastomys coucha (assembly GCF_008632895.1). Lineage (NCBI taxonomy): Eukaryota > Metazoa > Chordata > Mammalia > Rodentia > Muridae > Mastomys > Mastomys coucha. The sequence goes on from NW_022196905.1 coordinate 259,559,780, forward strand.
TCCCCTGTGCCACCCCCACCAACTCCCTGCTGTCTCATGGGCCAATCCCGCTCAATCCTGTTCAGCTTCGAGAACAGGGTAGGAGCCCCCACATCACCACCCTTCCTTCCTGGACCGCGTGGAAGGCGCCCTGCACAGCTGAGGCTTCTGTGTTACTGTGACAGCAGTAGGAGACAAGTGGCCTCTGCTGGGCTGCTCCCTTTGCTTTGAGAGGCGGCCCACGCCTTTAGACCCAGACTCTACTGTCTGGGAGACACAGTATCAGGTTTCTAACTGAGGCGGGTTTTGTTTCAAGGAACAGGACAGTAACAATGTAATAAAGCAGCAGACTGCAGTGAACTGCGGTCATGGCACGGTCTAGCTCAGCACACTGCTCCCGCCCATGCAGCGTCCTCTGGAAGGTGAGCCTTCATGACTGAGGGCAGCTTTGGAAAGTGGAGTTACCTGCAGTGCCAGTAAGCGGACACCTTCCAGGGGCTTATCAGGGTCCACTTTCACTTCCTGTGTCCCAGCAAAGACTTCCAGGTCTCTGATGCTCTGGCCAGCCAGGTAGGACCCCTAGGTGGGCAGAAACAGTGCCACCCTTACCTCCAGCACCAGGAAGCGGGCGTTTCTCTGAGGAGCATCAGGGTTGACTTTAATGGTTCTGGCTGCACCGAAAGCGTGAAGGTGTGGGAAATGCTCCGCTGCATGAGAAGCGCCCTGTGTAGATGTGACTGCGTGTCACTGTGAAGACAGGGTTAGGTCTGGCCTAGGCATCACAGCCCAGCATCCGCTCAGATATAGGAGCCCAGGGTCCCCCAAGGAGACAGGAAGAGCACAGGGTGGGAAGGGGCTAACCCAGAACTCAGTGTTTACTAGAAGAAAACTCTGAAGAGAGCACAGATCTCAAGGGCAGAATCTGCAGGATTTCCACAAAAGACTGGAGCTTGTGTAGGCACTACCCAGCAGAAGAACAGGAGGCCCGAAGCCTTGTTTGATTTGTCTGATTCAGTCCACATACTATGAGCTGGTCCTGGGCTTCCCACACCCTCTTCCCTGAAATCCATCTGTCTCCCACAGAACACAGAAACAAGACGTAGAAGGGATGGTCTCCAGAGGCCCTGCAGTCTGCAGCATGCTCAGTCAAGGACCAGAGCTAGGCCAGGGCAGGGAGAAAGTCCAGGCAACACAGAGTGCAGGTGGATGCCTGGTTTTAAGCCCACGAGGGCCTTGGTATGTCTTCACAAAACACTTCAGATTTTTTCAAACACCTCTGAGACAGTCTTCTGCAGCCCAGTCAGGCCTCCAACTCACAATGTAGCTGTGGATGACCTTAAACTCCTGATCCCCCTGCCTCTGCCTGCCAGGAAGGCCAACCTGAGCCAGCACCTGGCTCACACCGCCTCCTTAAGGCAAACTATAGGCAATCGTCATCTTGGGTTGACTTACATTTTGATGTTAGGACCTTGAGGCCCAGGGCTGAAACTAAAGGCTGGGCTTTCCTCTGTGGGCTTCACAAGCCCCCCCCCTAAGTGGCTGAGGGAGGCCAGCTCCGTGAAAAGCACTGGGAGCCACCAAAGTGCAGAGACTGTGGCTCAAGGAGTGATGGAGTAAGCCTCATCCAAACACCACGTGCCCTCCAGGCCCTCTGGACGCAGCCTCCGCACACCATGCCCTCCCCAAATCCGTCCCACCACAAAGCAGGGGAGCTGTGCCCCTGAAACGAATAGCCTGATCCCCTTCTAACAACCCCAGGAACACTACCTTGAAGTTGGGGATCCTGTGATGAACAGGTCGGGGGAAGTCAGCTATGTCATGGGATTCCATATAGTCCCAAATCCGTTCACGTATGCTTTGCTTGGAGACACCTAAGGCAGCGAAGGACTGTAACGTACTGATAAGCAACCCCACAATGCACGTGGGCACAAGTATACCTGCTCTTGTGACACCATTTGCACAGGAATTTGTGACATCAGACCAGCTTAAGATAATCAAAAATATTAGTTTTCCCTCGAGCTCCCTCACCAGTTGAGAGAAGCACCTTCATTTCTGCTAGGAAGCTGGAGCATACTGTAAAACCTAGCTGTAAATGAATTTGTATTCTTTTCTCTGAAGTACTAGCGGCTCCACATACTAGGCAAGCTTTCTACTAGTGAGCTACACACCTTTTGGAGGCAGGGTGTCTCTTTGTTCAAGATGGCACTTGAACCTGAAGTGCTCTTCCTTCAGCCCCCAAAGAGTGAGGGTTATGTGTGTGCTACCAGGTCTGGCTAGAAAGTAGTCTTTTGAATTATTTAGTGATCCAGTGGGTCAAACTTGAGGCTTTAAGTGTGCTAAGCAAGAGCGCTATCACTGAGCTACACCCCCCAACATGTCCTTTTAAACTATTAAACCTTACAAACTTCACAAGGCTGGTGTATAGAAAGTACATCTGTCTTTCTTGTTATTTATGGCTGGTGCCTTGGTGGTGCAAGCCTTTTATCCCAATTCTTGGGAGGCAGAGGCGCTCGAATCTCCAATTTTGAGGCCAGCCTGAAATACAGAGTGAGTTCCAGGGCAGCCAGGACTACATAGAGGAACTCCGACTCGAAGAAAACAAAACCAAAGATGTACTCATTGTATATGTGCACCGCCAGCAACCTGCTTTCTACTAGTGGGTGGTGCATGCACTTACGGGAGGGCATTGGGTCCGTTCCCGTGGAACTGGACTTGTGAGCCACCGCATAGGCTTGCTGGGCCTGAACTCCAGTCCTTTCCAACAAACGCCCTTAACCACTGAGCTCTTGCTCTTTCTGCGCTCGCTCTCTTCTCCCTCCGCTCTAACTCTCTCTTCTCCACTCCACTCCCTTCCTTTCCCGCTCGCTCTCTCTTTCTCTTTTTTTCACTTTCTCTCTCGCTCTCCTCTCTCTCTCCAGCTGGTATCACAGCGTTTGCAGTAGCAGACCCCACTGACCAGTAATGGATGCTTTCCATACTTTCGCGGCTGGTGCACACGTTTCCTAATTGTGGAAAACGCTTTGCAGCGCGGGCAGGGAACCTGCTGGGCGAGTGCTAGACGCTGCGCGACCTCCCTATCCTGGCTGGTTTAAACTTGTCTAGCCCGGCAGGGTGAGGGCGGGGCTGACCCTCCCTCCCTGCGGTAACAGGCCCAGCCGCGTGCTCCCCACGCATGCGGACCACGGGGACCACGGTGCCGTCCCAGCCTCGGTTTCCCCTTTGCCCTCGGTTCTCACCCTCTTGGGTCTCCATGGCGAAGACGTCACCGAGCGACGCTCCGTAGCGTATCCCGGCGCGCTAGTGACATCAGGCGCCTGGCTTCGTGCTGCACCTGCGCACTGAAGCTAGTAAACCGCGAGGCTTGCGCACGCGCGGGTGATGCAGTCGGCGGGGCTCTCGTTCTTGGTTTGGGGTTCCCAAGCAGTAGCACTGACGCCTAAGAGGACGCGAGGCCACCGCTGGAGCCGCCTTAGAACGCGTGCCCGGGACACGCAGGCACACAACACGCATGCATTTATATTATATAGATCATATAACACATAAGGGCCAACGAGATGGCTCAGCAAGTGAGGGCGCTTGTTGCCCTACAACTTGAGTTTGATTCTCAGTACCTACACCACAGGGTGGAAGAAGAAAAATGACTCCCTAAAGTTGTCTTTGACCTTCACAAGCTGTGTACACACACACACACACACACACACATACCATCTTTGGTTTTGTTTTCGTCGAGTCGGAGTTTCTCTATGTAGTCCTGGCTGCCCTGGAACTCACTCTGTATTCAGGCTGGCCTCAAAATTGGAGATTCGAGCGCCTCTGCCTCCCAAGTATTGGGATAAAAGGCTTGCACCACCAAGGCACCAGCCATAAATAACAAGAAAGACAGATGTACTTTCTATACACCAGCCTTGTGAAGTTTGACTTGTAAGGTTTAACAGTTTAAAAAGACATGTTGGGGGGTGTAGCTCAGTGATAGCGCTCTTGCTTAGCACACTTAAAGCCTCAAGTTTGACCCACTGGATCACTAAATAATTCAAATTCAATTCACATAATAGTATATGTATATATATGTGTGTGTGTGTATATGTATATATGCAAGTATGTATAGTACCTATAAAACATCTCTTGAAATTCAAGGTTAACAAGGAAACCTGTATATAGAAGTGGATCTAGGATCTCCAACTTTCTGTACCAAGAATTGTACCAGGAACACATGGTTAGACATAAAAATAAAGACTGTTTATAAAGGAAAGGCACTCCTGAAATGAAGAGGGTTGTAAGCCAGGGACGGCAGAAATGCAGAAGTGCTGGGCCCACTGGAGCCTTTGTTCATCTCAGGCTATGTTGGTCATACTGGTTCTGGCACCTGGTTCCAGTTTTAGCAGATGTGTGTGTGTGTGTGTGTGTGTGTGTGTGTGTAGGGGAGGGACTTGAAATCTCCCAAGGGCTGGGAGTAAAGTTGTGAGCCACCAAGCCTGGTTAATGTTTGCTTTTTCTGCCCCGTCGCCAACCCCATCTTCTTTTTCTCTTCCTGCCTAGTTTCCTCTTTTCTTCTGCCTCTTCCTGTTCCTTTAGGTATTTTGAGACAGGGTTGTACTCTGTTCTGACCTTGAACTCACATTCCTCCTGCCTCAGCCTCCCAAGTCCCCATGTGCTAGGATTACAGGCCAGTGTCACCGCACCTCAGCTTGCATGTTCTTTCTGTTTTCGTGTGTGTGTGTGTGTGTGTGTGTGTGTGTGTGTGTGTGTGTTGGAGTCATCATCCTATGTGTACAGGTGTAAGGAAGCTGGTGACACCCTCAAGAGCCACCCAGCTTGTTTTCTGACCTACCCCCAGGAATCTGCCTGTCTCCACTGCATTTCCAGATGCACACTCACATACCCAGATTTTTATTTGTATTCTTTAACATGAGTGCTTCTTACAAGGCAAGCATTCTACCGAATGAGCCCTTTCTAACTCCAAATGCCCAACTGGAGCATATGGTATGGAGGGAACAGCAGTGTCCTGTCCGGTGTCCTCTGGGCTCTAGAATTGTCATTCCTATGTCAGAATGCCCTCAGAGAAAGGACTAGGAACTGGGCTTTTGACACTGGGCTACCTGGCCCACTTTCCCGAAACCCTCTCTTAGATTAAACATTTCCCTGGAAGTGGAGAGAACACCTCTCCAGCAGGTTTTTCACAATCATCTCTTTATTTATTTTGTATTATGAGGCAAGACCTCAGAGCCCAGAGCCTACATGGTGGAAGGAGGGAGCTGCCTTCTGACTCCTGAAGCTGCCCTCTGACCTCAGCACAGTCAACCTGGTGCATCTCCCCCTACCCCCAGACAAAGAAATGCAAAACATTTTTTAATTCAAAAAGGAAGAGATCCTAACAGCATGGGGTCTAGCCTGCCCTGATGTCCTCTCCTGCCTCTTGTGGCCTGGTGGCGGCGAGTGCAAGCAGATCCCACCACACTGACTGGTGTAGCTGAAAAAAAAAAAAGGAACAGGGTA
>NW_022196905.1:259565420-259566544 GCF_008632895.1 Mastomys coucha
GTGTGTGTGTGAAGGGGGAGGGTGTGTGTGTGTGTGTGTGTGTGTGTGTGTGTGTAAAAAAGGAGGGTCCTGGCTGAAGCAAGGTGAGGGTGACCCTGGTTTCATCACTCTCATAAGTAAAGCAGATGCCACGGTCCAGTGGTGGCTGGATCCCCAGGGGTCCACCCTGCCCCTGCTCTACTCAGTCCATGAGCATCTTACTCATGAACTGTGAGTTTGTCCTGTGACCACTTTGAGTCACCAGTACAAACTGGGGAGTTTGACTATGGCTCATCCTCAAAGCTAGGAGTCCCCAGTCTCGAGGCTTCAGGGGGGTTCGAATCCGGGATCCAATGTCTGTCTCGGCACCTTTTTCTTTTCTGACCTTGCAGTCAGGAGCTGCAGGCTCCCACAGAAGCCCATTTAGCCTGGTGGGTGAGTCACAGGGGTTCACAAGAGCACAGCTCTTCATGGCCTGAGTCTTAGAAAATCCCAGAACAGTGGGAGAGGGGATGCTGGGAGGTTCTTGAATATTCTCCTCTCACTGACTGGGATGGAAAGACCTTTACTCTCTGTCTCTCTGGCGTATTTCTGTTCTATTTTCAAAGTTATAATGATATTTTGATTTTGAAAATTTCCTAGCTTATAGAAATATTGTAGGGCTGCTACAACGGAGGCCCTAAGTTTAAAAAAAAAACAATTTTGTTACATTTTGTTATATTTATGAAGCTCTGCTTCCTACTCCTGTCATTGGTGATACTTAGTGTAGACTGTCAGTTTGAGAGACTCTAGGCTCACTTGGTAAAGGGGATGGACTGTGAGCTTGTGTATGGGAATGATCTTGGAGGCATTAACTGCAGGGGTGGAGGGGTTGGGGGGTAGGGGGTGGAGGGAGTGGGGAGGGTGGGGCGGGAATCCAACACTGTGGGCATCACATTCCATGACTGGGGTCCTGGACTGTGTGAACATGCGGTCACCCTGGCTCCCTTCACTGTGGCTACAGTGTGCAACTCCTGTCCTGTCTCTGTACCTTCTCGCCCCACACTGCCACTGCCACTGCTGCTGAAAATTGAGGAACTGTGAGTGGAAAACAGGCTAAAATCCCACCCATCATTGGTCAAGTATGGACTTTCCCCTCCCCCTCT
>NW_022196905.1:259566651-259569597 GCF_008632895.1 Mastomys coucha
CTCTCCCCTTCCTTCTCTCCTTCCTCCCTCCCTTCCTCTATCCCTGTCTTCTTCCGAGTGCTAGGATAGAAATCAGGGCCCGAGTGCCTGGCAATTGCTCTGCTCCATGGCACAATCCCTTTCAAATATTTGAAAAGTTGCAGAGGCTGTGACATCAGTCCTAAATATTTTGACATGTGCTTGCTAGAGGCAGGACGTGTTCTTACCTGAACACAAGTCCTATCTCACGCAGGAATCTTAACCTGGGGAAGATGGCTGTCCAGGGCCCACTCTGGATTCCGATCCCCTCAGACCAGCCCTTTTTTAAGCTTTCCGCTGCATAGCATCAAGCATGGCATGGCATCTCTGCGTTCTGTCATGTCCTTTGGCACTCCTATCCTCATCCTTTCCTTTACTGAGGCAACGTTTGGAAAATTCTCACTAAAATGACTTAGGATCCATCAAGGACCCAGACTTATCCTGAAAGGTTTTTCCAGAGGTCCTGAGTTCAATTCCCAGCAGACACATGGTGGCTCACAGCCATGTGTGATGGGATCTGATGCCCTCTTCTGGGCAATAGTGTACTCACACACGTAAAATAAATAAATCCTTAAAAAAAAAAAAAAGCTCTGAGGCCAAGCGGTGGTGGTGCACACCTTTAGTCCCAGCGCTCAGGAGGCAGAGGCAAGCAGATCTCTAAGTTTGAGACCAGCCTAGTCTACAGAGAGTTCCAGATCAACCAGGGCCACACAGACACAGAAATGCTGTCTCAATCAATCAATCAATAGCAGCTCTGATGCTAGGGTGTGGTGTGCACGTTTAATCCAGCACTCAGAAAACAAAACCAAGCATATCTCTGTGAGTTGCAGGCCAGCCTGGTCTACATAGCAAGACCCTGTCACCAAGGGAAGGGGATTCCTCTGCTCATGTCTAACCCACAGGTCAGTTTTCAAGAAGCCTTTGTGAACCCGGGACTCTTCTGCTATCTGGTACCTAAAACTGAAGGCATCACCTGGGCCCAGGGGATGCTGAAAAGAGAGCTGAGAACAAAATCTGCTTCTAGCTCGTCTACCTTGGTCCAAGTCTCCAAACCTGGCCTTTCATCACACATCTGAACTGTCAGCTCTCTGCTCAACTTTCCAGCTTGCCCCCACCACACACCTCTGCAAGTAGAGGCCAATTTGTTCAACAACCCTGTGGGGTGAATCCACAGGGGTAGCCAGCCATGGGAAGAACCTCCTTGCTTCTCTGGAAACTTCCAGAAGTCTCAAAGATGTTTCTGTCTCTCAGCATCAACATAGAGCTTCAGTGAAAGAGAGCTCTGCCAGTGGGGGCCTCCTGGATCCCAGATTAGGTACAAACCACACCCAAACACCTGTTTTCACAAAGACATCCTTTAATGCATGGAGAAGAAAGGTTAAAGTGGCCGCCTTCTGGTTCAGGGGGAGAAACAGCAGCCAATGACCTAGCAGGTGTAACTAAAAAAGAGAAAAAGAAGGGTGTGTGTGTGTGTGTGTGTGTGTCTGTGTTAGAACCAGCTAAGATGCTGTGGTATGTTTTGACTGGGCATGTTAATTAGGTAAAGCAGCCTGGACTTCAGATTGCAGTACTTCAATACTTTGATATCTGGGTCATGGTAGTTAGCCTCAGGAGGAGGAAGTGGTCAAATAAGGGAATAGACCCTCGGGGCTAGCTTTAGGAATGTAATCTAACGGTTTTTAGCCAGGCAGAGGGAATAAGAGAGAAAGGTAAGGCTGGCCAGAGCCATGTTTGCCACGCTCGAGCTCAGAGTCCCTTCATTCGGAAAATGGCTTTTTGTAAGCCAAGCGCCAGGCACACTTGGCTTACTTTTTTCTAGGTTTCGCAGGCTTTATTCTTGCAGTGCAAAGCGTCGTGGCGTCCACAAGGTGTCAGTACCTTCATTAGAACCAACCCTGTCTGGCTGTCCTCCCTTCTCCCCGCCGCCTTTTCTGTTGTAGTTCCACAACCGGCCTCAAGATGGCACCATCACCCGCGGAGTTTTCGCCAGGCGCCTCCAGGTGCTGAAGCCGCGGCGCCTGCCGAGGAAGAAGGCTGGCGGGAAGCGGGGGAGGCACCTCCCTGCCCTTTTCATCGCTTATTATTTGACAAACACACTGGGCCCTCTGGGGTCTGATTTGCCTTCGACTCGTTGACAACAAGACAAGGAAGAGAAGGAACAGGCAAGAAGCAAGAATGTAGCAAGTCTTAGAGAGCTGAGGCCTCTGCAAGCTGCAAGAGCCGGACCTGGTTCCTGCCAAGTCCAGGTGTGTGTGCAAAGTGTTGTTTTAGAAACCGGAACAAACAGCTCTCTCAGTGCTCCAAAGACGCGAGAAAGCCCAGGTTCAGAGCGAAGGACCATCCCTACAACTGAGCCTCCCAGGGAGCTCCCACCCTTTCATTCGAAGAAGGGGCGTGGGTCGATCCATCTGAGAATTAAACCCAAATTCTTTTAAGAAGACACTGGTTTAAATCTGGGTATAGGCAGGCAGAAAAGTGCCTATGGCAATTTAGATTTCATAGTCTAAGGCGTTCGGTTTCTGCCCCGTGCTTTGATAAAGCTGTTTAACACCGGGACACACACACACACACACACACACACACACACACACACACACACACCTACCTCATAAAAGCAGAGTGAATTGTGCTCCTGCATGAAGCCCATGGCGGCGGCGCGGGGTGGAGGGGTGTTTCTTGATCAATGAGTGGAATTTTCAGCAACATCATGAGAAAAACTCAACACTACTTGCCACGAGTTTCATGAGGGGCAAGACGTTTTCTGTCATAGTCAAAAAAAAGGGGGGGACGCAAATACACTAGGGGCGTTGGAACTATAACTCTTTAGTGGGGCCCTGAGAGGAGAGGAGAAGGCTTAACCCCCCACCCAGATCTGCACCGGACCTGCACCTGGGAAGCCTTATTTTGCTGCTTAAAGGCGGCGGCGCG